>NC_087345.1:64475474-64778505 GCF_030014295.1 Loxodonta africana | reverse complement strand
GCTCCATCCCCCTGAATTGACCCCGGGGGGGGTCCTAAACGGTTCACGCGGGCGGCGTGGCGGGGCAGCCGGTGGTAGAAGTCCCCGGGAGGTAGTGGCTGGTCTTGGGAGAGCGGCGTCCCAGCCAGGACGCGCAGTCACGACGCAGGGGCAGAGAGCTGCTCCGCTCTCCTGAGCTGACCCCGGGGGGGGGCCCAGCCGGTTCGTAGAGGCGGCGCGGCGACGCGGCTGGCGGGACGGGGAGTCCCTGGGAGGCAGCAACTGATTTTGGAGTCGGGAGTGCACCGTCCTAGTAGGGGAACCTTAACCTTGTGTGTGGGGCTGACAGCGGAGGATCTGACCGTGACTCCAGTGGGCCAGACCCCCCGGGGGCAATCTCCACACAGCCAGCACACATAGGCGACGCGCCCCACGGAAATCTCAGATATAATAGTCGTTCCAAGCAAGACAAGCAACTCTGGCTACATTCTGAGGTGCTACTCTCCTAGCTCTCTGATCCCTCCTCCACCCTCCCCAGGCGGCTCCATTAACATCCGAATAGCCTGAGCCAGAGGGAGAACTCTGATAGGGATCTGACTGCTTTTTTTTTTTTAGCAGATTTTCTGGAAAAACTAGTTTCCCAGTGATGGCTCGGAGACAGCAGTCCATATCAAACCACATAAAGAAGCAAACCATGACAGCTTCTCCAACCCCCCAAACAAAAGAATCAAAATCTTTCCCAAATGAAGATACAATCCTGGAATTATCAGATACAGAATATAAAAAACTAATTTACAGAATGCTTCAAGACATCACAAACGAAATAAGGCAAACTGCAGAAAAAGCCAAGGAACACACTGATAAAACTGTTGAAGAACTCAAAAAGATTATTCAAGAACATAGTGGAAAAATTAATAAGTTGCAAGAATCCATAGAGAGACAGCATGTAGAAATCCAAAAGATTAACAATAAAATTACAGAATTAGACAACACAATAGGAAGTCAGAGGAGCAGACTCGAGCAATTAGAATGCAGACTGGGACATCTGGAGGACCAGGGAATCAACACCAACATAGCTGAAAAAAAATCAGATAAAAGAATTAAAAAAAATGAAGAAACCCTAAGAATCATGTGGGACTCTATCAAGAAGGATAACTTGCGAGTGATTGGAGTCCCAGGACACAGAGGGGGGACAGAAAACACAGAGAAAATAGTTGAAGAACTCCTGACACAAAACTTCCCTGACATCATGAAAGACGAAAGGATATCTATCCCAGATGCTCATCGAACCCCAATTAAGATTGATCCAAAAAGAAAAACACCAAGACATATTATCATCAAACTTGCCAAAACCAAAGATAAAAGAAAATTTTAAAAGCAGCCAGGGAGAAAAGAAAGGTTTCCTTCAAGGGAGAATCAATAAGAATAAGTTCAGACTACTCAGCAGAAACCATGCAGGCAAGAAGGGAATGGGATGACATATACAGAGCACTGAAGGAGAAAAACTGCCAGCGAAGGATCATATATCCAGCAAAACTCTCTCTGAAATATGAAGGCAAAATTAAGATATTTACAGATAAACACAAGTTTAGAGAATTTGCAAAAACCAAACCAAAGCTACAAGAAATGCTAAAGGAGATTGGTCAGAAAACCAATAATATCAGGTACCAGCACAATACAAGGTCACAAAACAGAACGTCCTGATATCAACTCAAATAGGGAAATCACAAAAACAAACAAATTAAGATTAATTAAAAATAAATAAATAAAATAATACACATAACAGGGAATCATGGAAGTCAATAGGTAAAAGATCACAATAATCAAAAAGAGGGACTAAATACAGGAGGCATTGAACTGCCAGATGGAGAGTGATACAAGGCGATATAGAACGATACAAGTTAGGTTTTTACTTAGAATAATAAGGTAACCACAAAAAGGAATATCAACTCCATAACTCAAGATAAAAGCCAAGAAAAACATAACGACTCAACTAACATAAAGTCAAACACTATGAAAATGAGGATCTCACAATTTACTAAGAAAAATGTCTCAGCACAAAAAAGTATGTGGAAAAATGAAATGGCCAACAACACACGTGAAAAGGCATCAAAATGACAGCACTAAAAACTTATTTATCTATAATTACGCTGAACGTAAATGGACTAAATGCACCAATAAAGAGACAGAGAGTCACGGACTGGATAAAGAAACACGATCCGTCTATATGCTGCCTACAAGAGACACACCTTAGACTTAGAGACACAAACAAACTAAAACTCAAAGGATGGAAAAAAATATATCAAGCAAACAATAAGCAAAAAAGAAGAGGAGTAGCAATATTAATTTCTGACAAAATAGACTTTAGACTTAAATCCACCACAAAGGATAAAGAAGGACACTACATAATGATTAAAGGGACAATTGATCAGGAAGACATAACCATATTAAATATTTATGTACCCAATGATAGGGCTGCAAGATACATAAATCAAATTTTAACAGAATTGAAAAGTGAGATAGACACCTCCACAATTATAGTAGGAGACTTCAACACACCACTTTCGGAGAAGGACAGGACATCCAGTAAGAAGCTCAATAGAGACACGGAAGACCTACTTACAACAATCAACCAACTTGACCTCATTGACTTATACAGAACTCTCCACCCAACTGCTGCAAAGTATACTTTTTTTTCTAGCGCACATGGAACATTCTCTAGAATAGACCACATATTAGGTCATAAAACAAACCTTTGCAGAGTCCAAAACATCGAAATATTACAAAGCATCTTCTCAGACCACAAGGCAATGAAACTAGAAATCAATAACAGAAAAACTAGGGAAAAGAAATCAAATACTTGGAAAATGAACAATACCCTCCTGAAAAAAGACAGGGTTATAGAACACATCAAGGAGGGAATAAGGAAATTCACAGAATGCAACGAGAATGAAAATACTTCCTATCAAAACCTCTGGGACACAGCAAAAGCAGTGCTCAGAGGCCAATTTATATTGATACATGCACACATACAAAAAGAAGAAAGAGCCAAAATCAGAGAACTGTCCCTACAACTTGAACAAATAGAAAGTGAGCAACAAAAGAACCCATCAGGCACCAGAAGAAAACAAATAATAAAAATTAGAGCTGAACTAAATGAATTAGAGAACAGAAAAACAATTGAAAGAATTAACAAAGCCAAAAGCTGGTTCTTTGAAAAAATTAACAAAATTGATAAACCATTGGCTAGACTGACTAAAGAAATACAGGAAAGGAAACAAATAACCCGAATAAGAAACGAGAAGGACCACATCACAACAGAACCAAATGAAATTAAAAGAATCATTTCGGATTACTACGAAAAATTGTACTGTAACAAATTTGAAAACCTAGAAGAAATGGATGAATTCTTGGAAAAACACTACCTACCTAAACTAACACATTCAAAAGTAGAACAACTAAATAAATAGACCCATAAAAAAAAAAGAGATTGAAACGGTAGTCAAAAAACTTCGAACAAAAAAAAGCCCTGGCCTGGACGGCTTCACTGCAGAGTTCTACCAGACTTTCAGAGAAGAGTTAACACCACTACTACTGAAGGTATTTCAAAGCATAGAAAATGACGGAATACTACCCAACTCATTCTATGAAGCCACCATCTCCCTGATATCAAAACCAGGTAAAGACATTACAAAAAAAGAAAATTATAGACCTATATCCCTCATGAACATAGACGCAAAAATCCTCAACAAAATTCTAGCCAATAGAATCCAACAACACATCAAAAAAATAATTCACCATGATCAAGTGGGATTTATACCAGGTATGCAAGGCTGGTTTAATATCAGAAAAACCATTAATGTAATCCATCACATAAATAAAACAAAAGATAAAAACCACATGATCTTATCAATTGATGCAGAAAAGGCATTTGACAAAGTTCAACACCCATTTATGATAAAAACTCTTACCAAAATAGGAATTGAAGGAAAATTCCTCAACATAATAAAGGGCATCTATGCAAAGCCAACAGCCAATATCACTTTAAATGGAGAGAACCTGAAAGCATTTCCCTTGAGAACGGGAACCAGACAAGGATGCCCTTTATCACCGCTCTTATTCAACATCGTACCTGAAGTCCTAGCCAGGGCAATTAGGCTAGACAAAGAAATAAAGGGTATCCGGATTGGCAAGGAGGAAGTAAAGCTATCACTATTTGCAGATGACATGATCTTATACACAGAAAACCCTAAGGAATCCTCCAGAAAACTACTGAAACTAATAGAAGAGTTTGGCAGAGTCTCAGGTTATAAAATAAACATACAAAAATCACTTGGATTCCTCTACATCAACAAAAAGAACATCGAAGAGGAAATAACCAAATCAATACCATTCACAGTAGCCCCCAAGAAGATAAAATACTTAGGAATAAATCTTACCAAGGATGTAAAAGACCTATACAAAGAAAACTACAAAGCTCTACTACAAGAAATTCAAAAGGACATACTTAAGTGGAAAAAACATACGTTGCTCATGGATAGGGAGACTTAACATAGTAAAAATGTCTATTCTACCAAAAGCCATCTATACATACAACGCACTTCCGATCCAAATTCCAATGTCATATTTTAAGGGGATAGAGAAACAAATCACCAATTTCATATGGAAGGGAAAGAAGCCCTGGATAAGCAAAGCATTACTGAAAAAGAAGAAGAAAGTGGGAGGCCTCACTCTACCTGATTTCAGAACCTATTATACAGCCACAGTAGTCAAAACAGCCTGGTACTGGTACAACAACAGGCACATAGACCAATGGAACAGAATTGAGAACCCAGATATAAATCCATCCACGTATGAGCAGCTGATATTTGACAAAGGACCAGGGTCAGTTAATTGGGGAAAAGATAGTCTTTTTAACAAATGGTGCTGGCATAACTGGATATCCATTTGTAAAAAAATGAAACAGGACCCATACCTCACACCATGCACAAAAACTAACTCCAAGTGGATCAAAGACCTAAACATAAAGACTAAAACGATAAAGATCATGGAAGAAAAAATAGGGAGAACCCTAGGAGTCCTAATACAAGGCATAAACAGAATACAAAACATTACCAAAAATGATGAAGAGAAACCAGATAACTGGGAGCTCCTAAAAATCAAACACCTATGCTCATCTAAAGACTTCACCAAAAGAGTAAGAAGACCACCTACAGACTGGGAAAGAATTTTCAGCTATGACATCTCCGACCAGCACCTGATCTCTAAAATCTACATGATTCTGTCAAAACTCAACCACAAAAAGACAAACAACCCAATCAAGAAGTGGGCAAAGGATATGAACACACATTTCACTAAAGAAGATATTCAGGCAGCCAACAGATACATGAGAAAATGCTCTCGAGTATTAGCCATTAGAGAAATGCAAATTAAAACTACGATGAGATTCCATCTCACACCAACTAGACTGGCATTAATCCAAAAAACACAAAATAATAAATGTTGGAGAGGCTACGGAGAGATTGGAACTCTCATACACTGCTGGTGGGAATGTAAAATGGTACAACCACTTTGGAAATCTATCTGGCGTTATCTTAAACAGTTAGAAATAGAACTACCATACAACCCAGAAATCCCACTCCTTGGAATATACCCTAGAGATACAAGAGCCTTCACACAAACAGATATATGCACACCCATGCTTATTGCAGCTCTGTTTACAATAGCAAAAAGCTGGAAGCAACCAAAGTGTCCGTCAATGGATGAATGGGTAAATAAATTGTGGTATATTCACACAATGGAATACTACGCATCGATAAAGAACAGTGACGATTCTGTGAAACATTTCATAACATGGAGGAACCTGGAAGGCATTATGCTGAGCGAAATGAGTCAGAGGCAAAAGGACAAATATTGTATAAGACCACTATTATAAGATCTTGAGAAATAGTAAAAACTGAGAAGAACACATACTTTTGTGGTTACGAGGTGGGGAGGGAGGGAGGGAGGGAGAGGGTTTTTTATTGATTAATCAGTAGATAAGAACTGCTTTGGGTGAAGGGAAAGACAACACTCAATACATGGAAGGTCAGCTCAATTGGACTGGACCAAAAGCAAAGAAGTTTCCGGGATAAAATGAATGCTTCAAAGGTCAGCGGAGCAGGGGCGGGGGTCTGGGGAACATGGTTTGAGGGGACTTCTAAGTCAATTGGCAAAATAATTCTATTATGAAAACATTCTGCATCCCACTTTGAAATGTGGCGTCTGGGGTCTTAAATGCTAACAAGCGGTCATCTAAGATGCATCAATTAGTCTCAACCCACCTGGAGCAAAGGAAAATGAAGAACACCAAGGTCACACGACAACTAAGAGCCCAAGAGACAGAAAGGGCCACATGAACCAGAGACCTACATCATCCTGAGACCAGAAGAACTAGTTGGTGCCCGGCCACAATCGATGACTGCCCTGTCAGGGAGCACAACAGAGAACTCCTGAGGGAGCAGGAGATCAGTGGGATGCAGACCCCAAATTCTCATAAAAAGACCATACTTAGTGGTCTGACTGTGACTAGAGGAATCCCGGCGGCAATGCTCCCCAGACCTTCTGTTGGCACAGGACAGGAACCATCCCCGAAGACAACTTATCAGACATGAAAGGAACTGGTCAGCGAGGGGGAGAGAGATGCTGATGAAGAGGGAGCTAATTAAATCAGGTGGACACTTGAGAGTGTGTTGGCAACTCTTGCCTGGAGGGGGGATGGGAGGATAGAGAGAGAGGGAAGCTGGCAAAATTGTCACAAAAGGAGAGACTGAAAGGGCTGACTCAATAGGGGGAGAGCAAGTGGGAGAAGGGAGTAAGATGTATGTAAACTTACATGTGACAGAATGATTGGATTTGTAAATGTTCACTTGAAGCTTAATAAAAGTTAATTAAAAAAAAAAAGAAAAAAAAAACTAATTTGCTCTGTAAACCTTCATCTAAAACACAATAAAAAAGAGAGACAAAAGAGTTTTGTTAATTTTTACATTTTTTACAAAACTTATTGATTTAGGGAATGAATAGTATTGCAAAACTTTGGGCCACTTGCCACAGCATATATATGAGTGTGTATATATATCTGTGTATACAGATACATATAACAATTTGACATGTGGTGCATGTGCTGAAATAGGTCAAAAATTATACATGTTAGGACAGAATCTTGTCACCAGATGAAATATTAAAATTGAATGCGGTTCCACTCTACCAACCATACATATACAGCTGAATACAAGAATCACAGGATGTCAGTGGCACACATTTGTAGGGCAGACCATTTACTACAGTTCAAATACTCAGTCCATTGGGAACTTAGCTACAGGAGGAGTTAAGCTCCCACAGGAAACAGGTTTCAATGGAAAACTCAGAGACCCTAGAAAGACCTAAAAGCCTTGGGCTTGCTCTATCACCAACACCTGGATATTTAATATTTATTAAAACATGTTACTTTTAAGAGATGATTTTGTTTGAATCAGATTATACCCATGTCTCAAGCTGTATTTTTAATATCTCCTCCAACTCTGAGAACATTTTTTCATTGCTCATTCAAAAATTCCAACTGCATTATGTATGGTTGTCTAGTCAAAATTTTTGATATTGCTAGTCATACTAGCACAAGACTAGCCATATGATGATGAGTGTAAGCTCACTTTTATGTTTTGTCTCCTGACAGGCTTATTGATATAACATATTTAAGATATTTCATAGAAGATGCATTGAGATGCTTCCTGATAAAGAGGACCTGATGAATCCCATATCCCTGTGGCCCACCTGAAAGATATATTGTCGAAATATTGTGTGTTCTACTTTCTACTCTTTTCAATTTTCAGAATTGGCTAAGGTTGTGTGTTCAGTTTGGCTGGGCCATGATTCTCAGTGGTTTGGCAGTTATGATGTAGTTTGGCAGTTATGTAATGATGTAATCACCCCCATAATAAGATCTGATATAATGGAATCACCTCCATGATGACCAATCAGTTGAAAGGGAGTTCCCTTGGGGGTGTGGCCTGCATCCAATTTATGTGTACTTTCTGGCAAAGCTCACTGGCTTTTGCTCATTCTGGATCCTGCATCTGGCTTGTCATCTGACCTCCAGTTCTTGGGACTTGAGCTAGCAGCTTACCTGCCAATCTTGGGATTCATCAGCCTCTGCAATCTATGAGTTTGCAGGGTGCCATCTTACCTGCCAGTCTTAGGATTCATTGGCCTTGCAGCTCGTGAGCCAGAGGCCTGTTTAATGACCTGTCAATCTTGGGTTCAATCAGCCCCTGCTGCTACGTGAGTCAGGAGAAGCCTCCAGCCTGACCCATGGACTTGATACTTCCCAGCTTCTACAATTGTGTTCAGTAGTATGATTAAAGATCAAGTGACTCTTGGGGCCCTATTTCATATTCCTGAGCTTAGTAATATCCTTGGACGTGGACCAAAATTGCTACCTGGTCCAGGTAATTTTCTTATCATCTGATCAGTGCAGAATTTTGTACATGTTTGGGAAATGAACAGAAGAAATAATAATAGGGCCTCAAGTTCTAGATCTATAAAATACCTTGTGAAAATTAGCCAAACAAGCCAAAAAAATGTCATTCCATATTTTAGAAGTCAGCAACCAAAGAGCCAGAGTGGAAAATAGAATTCAGCCTTTGAAGTTTGGGGGTTCAATACTGCTGCAAATTCCAGGGCTTATGCCACCACTCCGACCGACATATATTGCAGACTCAAAAGAGAGGAATTTCTTTTTGTGTATTCCAGTTTTTCCAGTCACCTTCCTAATTATTTTTCCATAAACACTTTCTTAAAAGAATGAATTGTTTTTGTGCACCCAACATGCTGCTTGAATTGCTTTTCCTTGAGCAGTGTTGACATCCAGTGGAGAGTCAGAATAATTACAGGTGTGCTGAAATCCCCAAGGGCTATAACCCAGAATGAATGTCTGGCTGAGATAGTTATCACACAATTCAGCAGTCAAAATTAATTTTCCCTACACACACAATTGAAAATAGAATGAAAGGAACAATAGCTTCAAAAGTTGCAAACACATAAGAGAAAAGCTTTGTGACTTGGAGTTAGGCAAAGAGTTCTTAAACATGGTATCAAGTTTAATATCAAAATTAGAAAGTTTTCCTTTGCAAAAGACACCATTAAGAGAACAAAAAGACAAGCTATAGATTGAATAAAATATTTGCAAATCACCTACTTGACAGAGGACTTGTTGAAGAGAAGGAGCTGAAGATCTGAGGTGATGAAAGCAGCTAGAGTTTACGAAATAGAGGCAAGAAAAGACTCTCATTCCTACTCTCCACTGTGTTCTCACCCACTCGCAAGAGGCCTGACACATACTAAGTGCTCAAAATATATTTGCTGGATGGATAGATGGATGAATGAATGGATGGGTAGCTGGACAGATAAATGACTCACTGAATGAATGTTAGGGGGAAAAATCCCAAGTGGGAGCAAGTTCTGGAGGCCATATTTATGAATCAAATGAAGGAAGCATTCGTCCATGCTTGGAAAGACCAGTTGATATATGCCAGCTATAAAAATCTTAATCTAATCTTTTTGGCCTTTGACTTGATTTTGTGTGTAATTAGTGGCTATCCATTACATGCTACATGCCAACTCTGTACAAGTATTTTACAAATTCGGTGTAGAAAAGAAATTAAGTGGAGAATGCTGGAAAGAAAACATGTGTTGAATATGGAAGGCTTATTTTTTTTTTATTTCAGAAGTGCAAGGGATTCTGTGGTTCAGTATTCAGTCTGTGTTTCTTACAAGTCCCATTGGTTGTGTTTGACACTAATTCAGAGTGAGACTAGATAGCAATATTTTGGCCCAGTAAAGCACATTTTGTTGAAAGCTTCCTTGACCACTATCTTAATACTTCTTCCCTAACACATCAACTGTTTTAAAGTTCTCTGAAAATATATGCTTCATTTAAATGATCAGTCTTTGAATGGTACCAGCCACCAGATATGTAACACCAAAATTGCCCAGTCATCTATCATTTTAAGGCTTTGGAAAGTTTCAAAGCGATCTAATCGTTTCATTCTACTTCCTCCTGGGCACAATTCCATATCACAAAAGCTTAGGCAACTAATAGTACTTCTGTTAGCTGTGTTATGCAAACAGTCTAGATCTGTGTGTATTAAAAAACCCAGTGCCGTTGGTGTGTATTAGATGTTCAAAATTAATTCTAATATGTCTGGGAGTGAGTGTGGGAAGAATACACCTGTTGAATATTATACCTAATAACTGGAATGTATGTTTTCTATTCTTATTTCTTCTGTGACTCACAATGATATACATCATTAAATAATTTTTTGGAATTGCCAGAAAATGGTGGAATAAATCAAAGGCCTTAAGAACTCTTTTTCACTTTCCATTATTTTTTTATTAAAATACCTGTAAAGTCATCCAAGACAGAGAAAAAAATCCCAGCAGTTTCCAAAACAAAGGGAGTTGGACACATTCCTATTTGTGATCAATGAAATTAAGGCAACATTGGCAGCCAGACTGAGCTACAATTATTGTCTTGGGAAGGACTTCTGCCAGAAGCTATGTGTTCCCATCCCAATCTTTTAAAGCATAAGCTTCACCAGCATGCATGAGACAGCACTTCATGTCTGCTCCAGTCTCCATCTTTGTCTAAATTATCCAGTACATTTAATAGTCCTGGTGATGCAGTGGTTAAGAGCTCAGTTGCTAACCAAAAGTTCAGCAGTTCGAATCCACCAGCTACTCCTTAGAAACCCTATGGGACAGTTCTATTCTGTCCTATAGGGTTGCTATGATTTGGAATCAACTCAACGGCAATGGGTTTGGTTTGTTTTTTTGGTATAGTGGCATGCAGATTCAAGACTTAACCCTCTTCCCTCCTTTTCAAACCAATGTACTTTGCCAGGCCTCTGCTTCTCTGTCTTTACACTGTTGGTTTGTTTGGACTTTGCCCTTGGTTCTCAGCTCCGGCTTCATCACTTAATGCAGCCTTTTGGATCTTACGTTTAGCCCCAATCTTTAACCTATAAGTCAACCTTACACCACCTCTATGATGTTCCAGAAAACTTATTCCAAGTCCAGAATCCTGGTTACATGAAACTATGAGTAACACAGCTACACTAAGAAAATACCCAATGACAAAAGAAAAAGCACAGAAAATAAACTTTAAGAAGGAAACGCTTGTGTAAGAACTCTTATCCATTCTCAACAAAATAAAACAAGTGGTAAATATAGGCTAGATTGAATTCTAGAACTGTTTAGAAGATAGTAGTAGCAGTAAAGAGGCTTAGGCATTGTTGTAAAGAATCATGTTAGTGAAACAATAAATAGAATGTAGGAACATACACAGAATGCATAACAAGAGACAACAAATGTAAGAGAAAATGACAGATATAGAAAGTAGAACTGCAATCTAATATCTAATCATTTCTTAAGGAGAAGGTAGAACAAACACATCAGGAAAGATTATCAAAGGTGTAATAAAGGAAAAAAAAAAAACTTACCAGAATTAAAAAAATAAAATAAAACTGAAATTGGTTATTGAGAAGGCATTCTGTATCCTAACCAAAATTACTAATAGTAAAGTAACATAACTCTGGTGAAATCCCTAAATTAAAGAAAAAGAAAAAATGTCCAAGCTTCTTGAGTTCCAATAGGCACTTCAAAGAAAGGATCGCTTAAAAATGGCTGTCACACAAACAAAAGCAACTTGACCATGAAAATAAGATTACATTAAAAGATGCCCAAATCAGGAAATTCTCAGACTCTGTTGCAGCATCCAATGCCAGAAGATAATGGGGTGATGACCTCATGACACTGACAAGGAAGGGTTTATCCAGGAATACTTGATCAGCCAAGATGTTTTCCAGCTGGGAAGGTAGTAGAGAGATGCTCCTTATTGTACACAATTCAGTACCCATATTTAGAGATCCTTATTGAGGGCATTATCCAGAACTCCCAAGCTTAGAAAAAAATTCTTGAAAGAGAAGAAAAGATAATCCTCAGTAAAATTGACTTTAGGGATAAGCAAATGACAGAAATATGGCAAGAATTTACTGAAGGGAGAAGATGATGCTAATAAGTCAACACATTTAATTAAATCTCGGAACCAGATTAGGATACACATTCACACACAAAATCGGAAAGTCAAACCCTCATGAACTACTGAAGGGTGATGAAAGGGAGAGAGGGAAAGCCAAAATGATTAAAATTCCTTTACAAGCTGAAGTAAAAATTATACTGTTTGATTAAGTAACTTTAAATTCATGATTATATCAGTTATATTATGAGTACTGTTAAAAATGTGGCATTTCTCAAATATCTGACCTAAATATTCATTCCTCATCTTTTCATTAATTCAACACGCATATATTGAATGTTAACTCTGTGCTACGCCCTGCTCTAGGTTCAGAGCATATTTGAGGCTTTACTGCTCCTCCTGATCCCAGACCTGGGGAGGGGTACGGATTTGTTGGTTCAAGGTCAAACACAACATTGCTTCCCAGAGCTAGTTAGGTAAAGTTTTTGGTATGATGAACCAAGGTGGTCAAGTTGCTTGTGTCTATGTGCCAGCCATTTTTAACTGATGCTTTCTTTGAAGTATCTGTTGGAACCCTAAACCCACTGACAGCTAAGATTGACTGGGGTTGACTTCAATATAGGAGAGAACTTCTGGCATGGGAAGGACAAGCAGAGCAAGGGTAGGAAAAGGCGGACAGCTTTGGCAAGCTACTCTAAAGAAGAAAGCCTATTTTGCATGGGATTCTTTATCTGGGATTGGACTTTCCTTGCCTCTTCTTACCATCAGTGTGATATGATTACAGAGCCAATATTAGACATGAGTCTAGAGGAAAGGGGCCAGGAGGTCTCTTGCCTATTTTGCATCTAGGATACTTAAAGATAAGCACTTAAAAAAATAAAAGAGATTGTTGTCCTTCAAGATCTAGCCTGTTTAAAAGAGCCAGAGATTTTTACTTAAGGATTGGGGTCAAAATATTTAGTGTAGCATTTCTAAAAAGATAACCTTCTAGAAGAAAAGATAGGAGGGATGTGATGGTACAAGTCAATTTGAGACCATTGCATACTTCCTCCTGGGGTATTATTGAATACATTAATTAGCATTTGTGGCCAGCAGCAAACTTTATTTGATCTGGATTAGTCCAGCTTTCCGAATTGAAATTGACCATGGAATCCCTTTATGTAGACTGCTTTTAACATGTGGCAAGAACTAAAACTGTTTATATAACATTACCTTTGAGTGTTAGGGAGCCCTGGTTGTGTAGTGGGTAAGTATTCGGCTGCTAGCCAAAAGGTCAGCACTTCAAATCCACCAGCTGCTCCTTGGAAACCCTAGAGGCCAGTTCTACTTTGTCCTATAGGGTCCCTATGAGTCAGAATCGACTCAATGGCAATGGGTTTTGGGGGGTTTTGAGTGATAGAGTGTCTTTTGCCTGGGGTGGGTCCCATCTCTGTATAAAATGGCTAATAATTATAGCTAACACATGTTGATTGTTTACTATATGCCAGGCACCATTCTAAAAGCTTTGCATGTATTAAGTCCTTTAATCCTCATGTCATCACTACATGGTAAGTCCTTTTATCATCCCTAATTAACAGATAATGAAACTAAGCAGAGATAAATAACTTATTCAAGGTCACCCAGTTTGCAAAGGTCAGGCTTTAAACTCAAGAAGGTTGACTCCAGAATCCAGGCTCTTATCACAGCACTCCACTGCCTCCTGCCTAGGTAAGAACGTCTTCCTATGGCACAGTTGGTAAATAGTCAAACAATGGTTCTGGCCATCTCCTAATCTTTTTCCAATTTGAAGTCCCCAGTCACATTAGACACTGGAGAAAATGACATGTCACAATTCTTGCCCTGAGTGACAATTAGGAAAAGAAAACAGACAAGTAAACAACTAAATGCCATCTATTTTGATCTATACAGTAACAGAGGATGAATCCAGGAATGATTATTTTAAACTACTTCACAACTGATGGGCAAGGGCAACAACCAGTCAGAATGGAAGTTAACTATAGGACTGGAGCAAGGTTCTGGAAGTCCTCTGCTCTACTGACGTTGCCCCTTTCATTGCTGGATTGTAGAGTGGTCCAGAGGTCCTGAGGTAGGACCAACATAACCAGGATGTTGGGACACTCTAGGAACTTTGAGCAGTGGCTGTTTACTGACTGGCCTAGAGGTACTTCAGTGTTTTAACAATGGATATGTCCACACAACAGCCATATGAACTCTGTATATATCACTGGGGTAATTGTCTACTGCATTCATTGTGGCCTATCCCCCCTGTAGCTTGTCAACCCAAGGAAGCAAAGCTGTTCTCAAGCTGGCTAAATTCAAGATATGGAGTCAAGGAGTTGGTTGCCTTTCTCCTTTACACCCTCCCTCTCACACCTACCCTCCAGAGTGTACTATTCATACCACTTGTAGCACACACAATGCTTTTAAGAGGTCCACAAATGAGGGTTTTAAAATTTTAATAGCTATGTATATAAATGAGTCCTAGGTGTTTGGAAACAATTAACCGTTCAGCTGCTAACTGAAAGGTTGAAGGTTAGAGTCCACTCAGCTGCCTCAGAAGAAAGACCTGGTGATTACTTCTGAAAATATCAGTCATTGAAAACACTATGGAGCGCAGTTCTACTCTGACACACATGGGGTTGCCATGAGTTGGAACCAATTCAGTGATAATTGGTGTGATGGTTGATGTTATGTGTCAACTTAGGTAGGCTACGATTCTCAATGGTTTGGCAGATGTTGGACTGGTTGCTCTTCTGTAATGTAATATAATGCAACCACCTCCATAATATGATCTGCCATGAGCAGCCAATCAGTTGAAAAGAGAGTTCCCTTGGGGGTGTGGCCACCTCCAGTATATAAATGGATGTTCCAGCAAGGCTCACTCTTGCTTTGGATCCTGCACCCAACTTGTCATAATCTGACCTATACTAGCTCTTCCTTCCATGCTTAAAGAATCAATTTTTTCACGTCGCTTAAACTTTCTAGGTCTCTCTTCCTTCCTCTTCAGCTCAAGGCCTACTGTAACCCCTCTTTTTCAAGAATGACTCATTTATCTCTATACCCATGGCAGATGGCAGTTTTTTAAAGTTAGCGATAGGAGTTCAACTCAAATTATCTAAAGCAAAGAAAGAGAATTTATTGGCTTAATTATACAAACCACAGACAGGTAAATATAAATTCAGGTATGACTGGATCCAGGGGCTGGGATATCGTCAGAACTGACACTTTGCTGTCTCTGAGTATCAGCTTCATTCTTTCTGATAACACACTTCCATATGGTAGTCGACATGGCAGCAGACAGTTTCAGTGTCACAACTTTACAGTGTTAAGACCAAATAAAAATATTCCAATGAGCTCACTTAAAGAAATGCTAGACAAGGTTTCTGAGTGGACAGCACTAAATCACATCCTCAGTAGAAATACATGTTTCATCTGAGAGAAAAACCATTTCCCCCTAAAAAGGAAAACTCACCCCAAAAAATTGGAGTAAATTAAGAAATAAAGAATAAAGACTGTCATGTAATTTTATACCAAATTTTGGGTATTTGAGATTCTTATATCAGAGCACCTCAGGTTCCTGGAGGGCAAGGAATTCTACAGAGTATTTTTTTTTTTTTTTTTTAGAGAAGTAGTTCTCTTAAAATGTTTTTATATTCATGGTGATTTTATGTACATGGAGATGGTTGAGGATGGGTAATAGTTTGTTAGGTGAGGGCAAAGAGCAGTAGGTAGAGAAGATATAAAAATTTAAGGAGGTGTAAAACAACAAAGCCTGCGGGAAAACAATATTTATCAGTTAGTTGGGGCTAGGATAAAAGTAGACAGTTGTTACGTACATGAAGAGCAATAATAGGAAAAGAACCAGGAAATGGTATTAGTCTGGGTAGACTGCTGCATAAAGTTATCTGCAGATCGCAGCAGTTTAGCGCAATACTAAATTTGACTTATGATACAACCTAATGAAATGAGAATGGGGACAGGAGAGGAGCCTCTGCTCCTTGCAGTATTCCAGGGACCCAGGATCCTTCTATCCTGTGGTCCTGTCACTGTTTATAACAGTAGTTAACAAACTCTAGAGTACATCAGAATCACCTAGAGGGCTTGTTAATGAATAGATTGATGGGCCCCACCTCTGAACTTTCTGATTTAGTAGATTTGGGGTGCATCCCAAGAATCTGAAGTTCAAACAAGTTCCCAGGTGGAGAACCACTGGTCTACAGCCTCTAGGGATTGCCTGCTTCACTTAGCTGGTGGATGACAATGAAGACAGTACTTCGAAGGTGTACCTGCTCTTAACTACCTTAGCTCAGAGGTGACAAGCATTACTTTTGTTCACATTCTATTGTGAAGAGCTAGTTACCCAGCCCTAGGGAGATGCAGGAAGGCTGAGAAATGTAATCTAGCAATGTTCTGGGAAAGGGAGGAGAAACAAATTCTGTGAGCACTAATAGTTAATGTGACAGAACATAATTGAACCAAAAGCATAAAATAACCATGACAGGCCCTCCTATGGGCAAAAAAAGTGATTTCAACACTGAACTAGAATAGATAGAGGAAATAATGTCGCTATAGAGTTAGATTTAGAGAATATTTTGATATTATTATTTATCTTTCTGTTCTTTCATTTAAGGGGATAAAAAGATTTAGAATTCTTCTGGATGAATTTATTAGGTAGTTTATACACACACACGCTTTAGTTTGCCTTGTATTCTAGTTTGCTTTCTCTTTAGACTGGAGTTAAGCTGTATCAAATCCTTTTTGGAAGTCGGCAGGCTGTAACTTATTAAAAATACACATTCTTCAATAAAAATTGTTTCCATTGGGGAGGTCAGCAAATTGTAAGCTTCACTTCAGTTTGGGGTTCACAGTTCAGATAATGTTTTTGCTAAAATCATCTTTGCCTTTCAGTAACACAAGGATAACTCGAAAGATTAAAATATCCTCCTGCTGCTTATTATATGCAAAAGCTGCAGCATATTACGTGCAACAATATGATACTCATCAGGCGTCTAATTCATAACACAGTATAAATCATGTGGCAGTTACCTCCCAAGTTGCAAGTTGCCTTCACCTGCAGTTTAATTCTGCCAGCTGCCATTTGCTTGCTGAATTTTCCTTCAAATACAAAAGAAGAGTAATTATGTCCTATTTTTAATTATGCACTCACTCTCAAGGGAAGAAAGGAATCTGATTATTTCCATACAGACCCTAGTACTTCATCCTCACTCTGGACTTGCCATTGCTTCGACTAATGCTACAGGCGAGTATGTGGCTTATACTTCACTCATTTTAGTTTTGCTCTGGAATTGCAAGTCCTTCAGATGGCAACAAAGACTTACAAAGATAGTGAGCAATAGACTTCTTCACGTGTCAAACTAATTTATTATCCTTTGTGGAGAGTCTTTGTCAGAAGCCACAAATTGCAGGGCTCATAAAATTTTGTGAACACACAATAAAAAATATTGGGAGACCTGGGTCAAATTTCAGGCTCCTGAGATATATTTTACTTCTATGAACAATTACACATTATATTAAATAAATCTGAACTGATTATTAGGAGGGTATTTTTTAGGTTTGGTATTTATTCATAAACCTAGCTAACATTGGGCTATCACAGAGGCCACCTCTATAATGGATCCTCTACAATGGATTGCCAGGTCTTTTCTTCCACAGAGGTGCTGGTTGTTTCTAATGGCTGACCTTTTGGTCAGCAGCCAAGCACTCAACCATTGTACCACCAGAGCTCCTTAGAATGGATTTACAAACTACCAAAACAATGGGGTAGCATCCAATTCACTACTCACGTAAATGCCCAATCAGAGGTTTCCTTCCTCCCAGCACATAAAAATAACCTGTTGTCAAGTCGATTCCGACTAACAGCGACCCTATAGGACAGAGCAGAACTGCCCCATAGGGTTTCCAAGGAGCTTCCGGTCGATTCAAACTGCCAGCCTTTCTATCAGCAGCCAAACTCTTAACCACTACACCACCAGGGTTCCTAGTACATAGTATTCAGCAACTGGCTTTTGAGAGACAGCCTGATGTAATGAAAAGAGGCAAAGCCTTTACTGTCAGAAGATTCCAGTTTCAGGCATTGTCTCTGCAACTTTACTAGCTGTGGCCTTGTGTTGTTAATCTTTCATCACCTGGAAAATGGGACTAAATACATCTCCTGCAGAAGGTTGGGAAGATTAATTTTGATGATTTATATGGAAGCACTTTGCAAAGGTATCTTTCACAGCTATAAATCTGGGTTGTTGTTTCAATGACTCAGCACTCAGCCAAAGACAAACATTACAAAACAGGTGAAGTGTGGTCTATTTTCCTGAGCCCTGCTTCCTTTGGCCAATAATCTCCTAATGCTAGTGCTTGCCTAGTCCTCACCTGTTTCCTTTCTTTACTTCACTCAATGTACTAACTTGAGGCTTTGTCCCAAACTATGTTCTTCTCAAGACAGACTTCAAAGGTGAACATTTATAGCCATAACCACTCTCATGTAGTCTCTGTTGGACTGCCAGTGGGTTTCAAAACCTTGAAATTGTTTTGTATGAGTGAGGACTTATTCCAGTTACCATTCTCCCCACCCATGTGCAGGCCAGTCCTGGATAATAGAATGTTTGTTGTGTCCAGTTTACAGGTGCCATCTTAACCTTTTGGCCACATGCAGCACGAAACTTGGTACAAAATGAATTAAATTCAAATATGTGCTTTGAAGTTGGGAAAGTCACCTAATTTTACTGAGTCTAGTTTGTTGTTGTTAGTTGCTGTTGAGTTGACACTAACTCATTGTGACCGTACGAACTACAGAATAAAATGGTGTCTAATCCTGCACCATCTTCGCTATCATTGGTATACATGAGTCCATTGTTGAAGCCAACGTAGAGGGCTTATCTTTCAGCATTATATTGAATAATATTCTGTTGTGATCCATAAGATTTTTAATGGTGAATATTTGGAAGTAGGCTCACCAGGCCTTCTTCCCAGTCTGCCTTAGTCTGGAAGCTCCACTGAAACCTGTCCACCATGGGTGACCCTGCTGGCATTTGAAATGCCGGTGGCATAGCTTCCAGCATCACAGCAATATGGAAGCCACCACAGTACGGCAAACTGACAGTTTACTTATCCATAAATAAAGTCAATATTTCCTTAAGAGTATTGTTGGAAAGATTCAGTGACATAATAAGCATAATAACTAAGAATTACTGAGCAGTCATTGTGTGCCAGGAATTGTTCTAAGCACTTTACACATACTCAGTTAATAACCCTCTGAGGTAATAGCATTATTATCACCATTTATAAAGTCCAAAGAGTAAGTAGTTTTGCCCAAGACTGTACAACCACCACTTGTTGGAAGTGAGACTTGAACCCAGACTGCCTGGCTCTGTATCCCATGAACTTAACACACATATAAGGGGCTTGTTTACTTAAAGCTATAATTACCCACAGGGGAGAGTATCATAAATTTAGTGACTGAGAACAGTAAATGCTGGAAGTAGAAGGAGCAGAGCATTTGGAGTCAGAGAATCTAGATCTGAACCCTAGCTTGCACCTTACCAAACTGTGTGACCTTTAGTAAGGCACTCAATCACTCCTAGGTAGTTTCTTCATATGGAAAACAAGAATACCTTTTAACTCTAGATCACAATGTCATTTGAGAAACAAATGAGATGGTTTCTTAAAGAATGCCTGACACATTACTAAGTAAATAAATATAGGAGTTTTTTTTTTTTTAGGAGAAAATGATTTCTGTTTCAATCTCCTTTTGGCTTTCTCTGTAGCAACTGTGGAAGATCTGGTGGCATAGCATTAAAGAGCTACGGCTGCTAACCAAAAGGTCGGCAGTTCGAATCCACCAGGTGCTCCTTGGAAACCCTATGGGGCAGTTCTACTCTGTCCTATAGTGCCACTATGAATTGGAATTGACTCCACAGCAACGAGTTTTGAGGGTTTTTTTGGTAGCAACTGCGCCCTGTCTTCTTCCATACCAGGGCCTAAAAATACTCATAGAGGAATAAATTCTTGATAAAAAATGTGCCACGCTTTTACTGACATAGCCTCCTCTGAAATGTTTGAAGAGAAAGATTATTTAATCCAAAAGAATGGCTCTGAAATGGTGGAATTTCAGGCACTGTTCCATTCATTTAAGTGAGCCATTTAAGGACAAAGGAAATTTCTGTGTCCTTGAAATCACAAATCATGCTGTGTAGGTCACCCAAGGCAGAGATTACAAACTGGCCCAACCAGTATTATTTGTTACACAGTACTTAAAAAAAAAATGTTTGAATATAAGTGACTAGAGGAGACTTATGGGCTTCAGTGCTCTCTAGTTAACTTAAATCCCTCTAGCTTGTGGCATGTGAGTTTGCCAACCCTGCAAATTCACACCTTTCTGGAGTTTAGGAGAAAGTTTTAGTCATTTAGATAAGGCACAAAGGATTGAATGCAATCAGCTGCTTTTACTCATTCAGTTCTGTACTTGTGAAGAAAGGACCTTAGAATTTGCTGCCAAGAGGAAAAATTACAAACCTTTTTGGACCTTAACCACCAGTCAGTTGTAGCCCACCCAAAAACTCCCTAAAGTACTTAGACATGTTATATAGCACTGATTTATAATGTAACACTATATAACTAGGCTATGATTAAATAAGAGCCTACACTAGAGATCCACAGTCAATGAAAACTATAGTAACAGGTTTATGTTCCTGAGATAATCCAGATGATTTTCGTCTCCATTAAAACCTACTCCTGGTACAAACAGCTATGTAACAATAATCTTTTGAATGGATCTCCACAGTAGTATTTGCTTAAACAGCTGCCCCAGAGCTGACTAGTGGAAAACTGAATCGATAGACAGGCATTTGAGGATTAGGAGTATGATGTGAACATTTGCCAAGCCAAGTGAATCTCTGGAACTTGAGACAGAATTACTGCATTAAGAGACAATAGGTCTAGCCTGGTTCCCTCATGTCATTAGGAAAATAAAATTCTTCGAAAACAGAGGGGAAAAAAGGGAGAGAGACAATGGGTCTAAGGAACCAACCCAGAAATTAACCCTGCAAGGCATCAACTGTCATACATATGACCACTGTTGTTTTTCAAGTACCGGTAGCAAAGTATTTGACTCTACTAAGTATAAAACCCCAAAGGGGTCTGTGCTTCGGTGTATATATCTTGTGCTCATCTGAGTTTGTCCAAGGGAATTTAAGAGGCTTTTTAGATCAGGTGATGAAACCAAGGTAAAGGCTTTGGGGCAAATACATCATCTGACTTTCCTTGTATTCTAATGGCAAAATTCGTCACTCGGGTCAACCCATACACTTGTGGATTCCAGAGCAAGAATACAAATGGAGGCCTAGTTATCATATATCAAATATTTAACAGTTAGAAATTAAGCTAGCAATCTATTAGATAAAATGTTCTTTTCTTTTTCCCTACTTTGACAAATATACCTTCAAAATGACCTTGAAGGTGAGAATTAAATTTAGACTTCTCTGATTCCTCAAAGTTCTATGATAGTACCTAGCCATGAAAGGATAGTTGGCTCCTAGTCTCCAACTTGGGGTGCCTAACACACTTCTACATGTGTTTAGACACCCCCATGGGTATGTGCAAGCTCCATCCACACCCCCATCCATATTGGCCAAATTTCAGCCTAAAGGAGCACAAACTGACAGCACAGATAATCCTCAGGAGAACAGATCAGGCAAGAGGTCCATACATGGCTCAGGACCATTTGGGCAGTGAATTGTGGGGTCTGCCATTTCTACAACACACTGTAGAAAAACTGGGGGGTGGGATACTAACTCTGGGTGGGCACATCCACTTGACCACTTTGAGGGAGGAACACAGCCAAGGAAGAATCAGAATAGGGCCCTCTAATGGGGGAGATCCTCTAAATTGTGGGGATCAAGGTAGGGGCCACTTTGAACACTTCTGCCTGAGCCTAAGAGCAAAACTGGATCTCCTAAATTACAGGGCTTTATCCCCACTTTGATCTGTAGCACCCAGCATTGAGAATGACAGGAAGGACGATCCCATAATTCTGGAGAATTCACAGAAGTTTGTGTGGTTTTAAGCCATTCCAAGTTTTATTTCTCCTAAAGGCTAAACCACTATACAAGGAACCTAACTTCCATGGACATCTTGGACTAAATGAGACTTCTAGGGATATTCCAGGCAAGTAATGTGCTGACAGCCAGTTGCCTCAGCCCAGCCCTTCCACCTTTACTTCACTTGCAGTAAACACCTGACTTAGATGTTTCAGGCTCTGAGCCAGACCAAACTAACTTCTCAGGGTGTAAGGTACACCTCTTGGCAAGATATTTTCCCTTTCATTAACCAACTGAGAAGTTAAATAGTTACTTGTATGCATTTATTTCTTTCTCTCTTCTTCATATATGCTTTGCTACAGTACTGTTTATTATATTCTTCTCACAGTCACAAATGCAGCACCTTTCATAAAATATTCTATTAGAAAGGTTTAGCAGAGTAAATATTAAAGAATAGAATAAGATTTATTGCATATATTTGGTCTTCTTTTGAAAGCATTGCCCATTATCTTCATATTAGTGTTTATCAGTGAGGAACTTGGAGGTTTTCAGTTTAACCTTCTCACCTCACATGGTGGAATCTGGGGCCCAGAGAGGTTAGAAAATACGAATAAGGTCAAACAGCACAATTGGTGGTAGAACTGAGTCAATTCCAGCAGCCTGTGTGATTTGTTAGCACCTGTCAATTAAAGTTTTCATTATATCGTATAACTTTATATGAAGAAAATAGAGGGACTAGGAAATCTGACCAAAAGATTCCTGGATAATCCTGATGAGCAGCCCAAGGATCTTGGGTGTTTCCCATTTTACCATCATTCCTTTTCGTCTGTGCCTACTAACATGGGTGTGGGGGGAAAGCACCACCAATTCTGCCCAGACATTTGAAAAAAAAAATCACCAGCAAAGGGCTAAGAAACTAGTGTAGACGATAAGTCATTATGACTGAGATAGTTAGTTGCTTAAATAAATAAGTGCCTATATTTCAATGGCTTAACACAACAAACATTTATCTTTTGCTCAGGTACCAGTCCAGGGCTCCTGGTTGTGGATGATTTAGGAACCGAGACTTCTTCCTTCTTGCTGGTCAGTCATCCCACAGGGCCTTTGAGGTCTCTGCGCCCAACTGGGAGATGGGAAGAGAGAGGGATTCGGAAGAAAAAAACAAAAACCACCTGCCTGCTAAAATTTCCACCTAATATGTTCTATCAATTGTGCTCACATTTCATTAAAAATTAATCATAAAGCTACACCTGGATAGAATGGACATGCTGTCACTGACAGAACAGTTCCCTCCCAGTGATAGCTTCACACTATGGAAAGGGGAGTCTGTATTTTTAGTAGACAACTAGCCATCTCTCTCATAATTTACAAATGTCATTGTGGGTAGAAAGTAAAAATACTTTTAAAAAATGGACTAATTAATGACATCCTTTAGAGTACCAAATTTTTAATTTACTGATTCATACAAAGAAGCCATTAGGACCCAGCACATAGAGGAAAGTATCCCTGATTTTTGCTGATTATTCTTCTAACAGAACCTAAAGGGCACATTACTCCTGTTAAGGTTGGAGCTGTATACACATTATATTTTATACATTTGAGTCCTCTAGAAAGCAAGAGGACTCAAGAATATTTAGTTGTGGTTTTGCCAGTGGCATTTTTAATTTCTCAGAAAGTACCTCTTACCCCTATATTTTAGATGTAAGATGATACTAGTAATCACTACTTATAACAAATTTATGAAATGCCTTAACCTTGTGATTTCAGTGTTAGAGAACCTTAGAGATAAGAGAAAGTTTCAAGAAGATGACAGAGTAAGATCAAGCATGATAAAGACTGAGGAAAGACCACCAGCTTTGCCAATTCAGATATCACTGGGATGCTTTAAGAAATTGGTTTCAATGGAGCAGGTAGTCTAAGAATCAGAATGAAGTAGGAAAAAGAATTAACATTTGGTAAGAAAAAAATCAAAGAGTGTATACCTGGAGTTTTCCAATACATCATCTCATAGAATAACCTGGAGAACTTTTCTCAAATACTATTCCCTGGCCCCATCCCCAGAAAACCCGATTAAGTAGATCTGGGGAAGAAACTGGGAACCTACATTTTTACTCAGCAATCCAGGTGATTCTGTTCAGAGAGGTCCACAAACCCTTCTCAAAAGCTAGACAGCCATTGCAGTACATTGAGCTCCGTGGAGACAGCTCCAGGTCAGTTGAGAGCCAGATAGGCACTGGGCAACTCTGTGACTCACTGAGGAAAAATAGCTAAACATGGACAAAGGAGATCTCAAGAAGCTGAGAAGCTAAATGTCATTATATGCATTCTTTGTGCAAACTTGCCAGCAGGAGCACAAGAAGAAGCACCCAAATGCTTTAGTCAACTTCTAGTTTTCTAGGAAGTATTCAGAGAGGTGGACAACCATGCCCACTAACATGAAAGAAAAATTTGGATACATGAAAAAGACTGACAAGGCCCACTATGAGACAGAAATAAAACCTATATCCCTCCTGAATGGGAAATAGAAAGGAGTTCAAGGATCTCAATGCCCCCAACAAGCTTTCTCCAGCCTTTTTCTTAGGAAACCATCCACTCTATCCATTGGTGATGTTGTAAAGTAACTGGGAAAGTTGTGGAATAACACTGCTGAAGATGACAGGAGCTTTATGAAAAGAGGGCTGCCAAACTGAAGAAAAAATACAAAAAGGATATGGCTGGATACCAGGCTAAAGGAAAGCCTGATGGAGCAAAAAAGGGAGCCTTCAAGGCTGAAAAAAAAAAAAAAAAAACAAGAAAGAGGAGGAAAGCAAAGATGAGGAGGAAGAAGATGCTAGTGATGCTGAATAAGTTGATTTTAGCAGAGCTTTTTTTTTGCTCTATAAAGCATTTTACCTCCCTGTACACAATTATTTCCTTTTAAAGGAAAAAAAAATTAAAACGTAAGATTTTAAGAAAACTAGACAGTACTTTTTTTTTTTTGTATGGTTAACACACTACTGAATGTGTCTTTAGATAACTATCTTGGTGATATTTTCAATAGCCACTAACTTTGTCTGGTACAGCATGGACATTGTAAACTAGCATAAAATTTTAAAAAGTTTCTCATTGGTGCACAGCTCAAATTAATTATATCTGGGATGGTAATTCCATCTTCAGTCTTTGATGCAGCTTATATAAAATAATTGCTCTGTTAATTGAACACCACTTTGTAATTTAAAAAGTAGTTACAGCTGCTTTATTGATATTCTGAATGCTTCTAAGTAAACACATTTTTGTTTATTAAAAAGAAAAACTATAGCCTAGAGGTAACAGAGGTGAAGGAAGAGATATTTGCTAAGGATAGTCGAAAGTAGAATGTTTTCAGTAGAGAGAAAGAAGCAGTGAATAATGAGAAAGAAAATAACAGAGTCCTTGAAGATGTGTGAAAAGATGACATCTAAAACACAGGTAGATGAGTTAACACTTGGAAAGGATAAAACAAAAACAAACCTGCTGCCCTCGAGTTGATTCCGACTCATAGTAGAACTGCCCCATACGGTTTCCAAGGAGTACCCGGTAGATTCGAACCGCCAACCTTTTGCCACCAGGGTTTCCTTGGAAAGGATGGTGGATATTTATTCCTTTGAAGACATAAAATAAGGAACTGATAGGTTAGGGTTGTATCATATTTTGAGGCAAAGGAAAAATGAAGGTAGATGGCCTTGATCATCTGAGGAGAGTAAATGATGGGATAATCTACCAAGAGAAGAAGAGATGAGTTGGAGGTTGCAGTTTGAAGACTGTGGAGACATTTGAAACAGCCACTGTCCAGAAGGCTCTAAGGAGCTACATAAGCCAAAATGAGTTGAATAAAAAGATAATATTTATTAGAATTTAAAAAAGTAAAACCGAAGAGAATCAAAGATGACTCTAATAGTAGTCCTAATTTATACTTAAGGGAATACTTATAAGCTACTTTGTGTAGACTGTTTTGCTCTCCCACGCATCTTTGCACCAAACATTTGTACTAAATGTTCTCTCTTCCTGAAAGATCATGGTCCCCAGAGCCACTTGGGCCCTCTTATTTATCTAAATTCTTGTTAAAATAATACAGTGTTATGGAAACCTTCCCAAACTACCCAACTGAATATAGGACCTTCCCTCCTGTCACTCTTTTTTTTCCAATTGTAGTTTAGATGAAGGTTTACAGAACAAGTTCCTTATCAAACAGTACACATTGTCCTATGACATTGTTTAACAACCCCATGACATGTTAACACTCTCCCTTCTCAACTCTGGGTTCCCTGTTACCAGCTTTCCTGTTCCCTCCTGCCGTCCAGTCTCTGCCCCAGGGCTGGTGCACCCCTTTAGTCTTGTTTTGTTCCATGGGCCCGTTCAATCTTTGGCTGAAGGATGAACCTCGGGGTGGCATCATTACTGAGCTGAAAGGGTGTCCAGGGGTGGTACTCTCAAGGTTTCCCCAGTCTCTGTCAGGCCAGCAAGTCTGGTCTTTCTTTTTGAGTTAGAATTTTTTTCTACCTTTTTCTCCAGCTCTGCCCAGGACCCTCTATTGTGATCCCTGTCAGAGCAGTCAGTGGTGGTAGCATGGCAGCATGGCAGCATCTAGTTTTACTGGACTTAGTCCCTCCTGTCAATCTTGATCCGTCTTACCCTGCTTTTTCTTTTTCAATTCACCACCGCCTGACATATTATACATTTGTTTGTCTTTTCTGTCCTATCTCAACTAAAATGTAAGCTGCAAGGAAGAATTTGGCCTGTTTGTTCTTTGCAGTATCTCCAATGCTTTGAAGAGTTCACGGCACACAGCAGGTATTCAATACACACTGGCTAAATAAATAAATTAAATTTTGCATCTATTACCAGAGTCTTGCTCAGATACTTCTACATGTTAGACACTCAGTGAAATTTGGTCAATGTACTGATGAAAAAATTAATAAGTGTTTATGGTAACCAGTCTCCAAGATGATGCCCAGTATACACCCCTATGTAGTGTCCTCCCACACAAAATAGGGCTCACATGAACAACCAATAGGATACTGTGGAAATGATGATGTATGACTTCTGAAGCTAGGTTATAACAGATTTGTGGCTTCTACTTTCTTTTCTTGAATTGTTTGCTCTGACCTATTTGCCATGTCTCAAGGATATTCAAACAGCCCTAAGGAAAATTCCATGTAGCAAGAACCTGACACCTCTTCCCACCAAGCCAAAACCAGACCCATTGCTGTCAAGTCAATTCCAACTCAAAATGACATTATAGGACAGAGTAGAACTGCCCCATAGAGTTTCCAAGGAACACCTAGTGGATTTGAACTGCCAGCCTTTTGGTTAGCAGCCATAGCTCTTTACCACGACTCCACCAGGGTTTCCCACAGACAGCCCCAATTTGCCAGCCATGTGAACAAACCATCTTACAGGTGGATCCTCCAGCTCTGGCCAAGCTTCCAGATGATTATAGCCCTGGCCAACATCTTGAGACACCCTGACGCAACCTAAGGAGACACCCTGAACCAGAACCACCCAGCTGAGCTGTTCCAGAAGCTCTGAGCCACAAAAATTGTGTGAGATAATGTTTGTTGTTGAGTTAAGCTGCTAAGTTTTGGTGTGATTTGTTATACAGCAATAAATTACCAATACAGTATTTTAGAACCAGCTTTCAAAATATTGTCCCTCTTTCCGTTTATTTTCTAATGTCAGGGACAGTTCTATCATTTATGAAGTGCATATTTTTCCCAAATACCAAATGCCTGGTGAATCAGCAGGTTGATTTCCAGAACAATGATTTTAATGGATTATGAAGTCTATTTCATGCCTTTTTACTGACAAGAATTGTTGGCCACATGAAAAATTAGCTGTGTATATAACAAATTCTTAGCATGATGATCATTTAAAGAATTTCAATATCTAGATTTTAGCAATACACTTCTAATAGCCCTAGGGGTCTGAAGTAAAGGATTACTGAATTTTGAGCTACAACATTGCTTCCTACATTCATCCTTTTTTGTTTTCCTAAGTAAAAGAAACAAAAAAAATCTTGATCTCATAATGAACAATTTGCCTTTTATAAATGAATATACTCTTGCCCCCTCCCATCCCCATAAAGAAGCCCCTTTGGTAGGTCTATTAAGCACTTGACCCATTGAATACGTGCTGGACAGCTCTTTAAATGAAAGCCTAAATGAAAGCCTGGGAAGTGTGACTTTGGAAAGCTAAGGAGATGCAGTATGAAGTTAAATTTGCCTCAACACTCAGAATTCTAACTGGCTGTTGTCTAAGGTGCTGTTGTGAGGTGAGAGGAATTGCTGGGCAAGTGTTCTGGTGTAGAGGAAAGATTTCTGGTGGACACATGGGAAGCATGAGCAGGAGACATGAGTTCTCAGAAGTACTGGCCAATGATGTCATTATGGCTGATAAAAGCACAAGGGAGCTGAAAATTGGAGATTCAAAAATTCATAAATAATGAGCTTAAACAGAGCTTCTTTGATTATAATTCAATTTTCTGTCTCTCTTCAAAGGAAAGAGTCACATGGGAATTGGCTGTTTTTGTGCAATTAGAAAAGAAATGTACTGATTTTTCTTTCTAGGCCATCTACCTCCTGGTCACAACCAACTGGAATCAAGTAAAAAAAGAACTTTTACCACTGAATTGAGTGAAGACAGAGTTATGACAGTGTAAAGCCTGGTTAAAGGGAAAGGAGAGCAAGTACAATGTAGCACAGCTGCTGTGTACTTGGGAGAGGCAGGATTGCACAGATGATGTAGAGTGGTGGAAGGAAGCCAGAGAGGTTGGGAAGGGCCAAATGAATGACATGAGTGTTCATCGTCATAGCTTTACAGTCAAAATTATATGAGTCCAAGTCAAGAATTAAGGGACTTGAGAGGTGTTATTTTACCTCTCTAGCTAGGTGACAGCTAGATGAATACAAAGACAAAGCAAGAACATGTGTGGCATTTCCAAAAAACTAAAATATAACCAATGGGATTAGAGCATGATGGACTAGGGGTAGTAGGAAGAGACGGTGTCCGAAAGGTAGGCAGGTACCTACAAGGCAGATCAAGTAGTGAAAGAGCCATATTTTGGTGCCGGGACCTCTGGGTTCAAGTCATGGCTCAGTACTAACCAGCTCTGTGACTTTTATAAATTTTCCTCTTTGAATCTTATTCTTCTCAAGTAAAAAAATGAGGATTATAACATAAATCTTTTAGTATTTTTATGTATATTCAACATGATATATATGTGTATGTATATATATATAGTCATGTGTCGCTAACTGTCCACAACAGGTTCCGTGAAATAAGACATTATGTGATTTGGACATTGTGTAAACATCATATATTTATATACTTAGCAAAGCTGTAAGGGCTGTCTTTTGTTTCGCTTCCAAATTGATACTTCTCCTTTGCCTCTTGCTGCTACTATCACCAGCACCAGCTTTGCTACATTTGGGAGTCATGATGCACTTCACAGTAATATTTTCAAAAGAAAATTAAACAGAGAGATAATGGTACAAAATTCAAGAGATGCCCTGATACACAAGAGTGGATGCTGCTGCCTATAAGTGGAAACATACACCATTATATAGTAAATTTTTTGTTTGTAAGTGGGAAAGTTCACATTAAAATAACAATAGAAAGTACAGCATAGTACATACATACGCCATTAACTTAGGTGTTTATTATGACTATCAAGACATATGTGTTATAGTTATACATATGTACTGCACCTTTATATGTCTGGCATTCACTATGTATGGTTATGCGTGCTATGACCCATTCTTCAATTGTAATTTCTAAACTCTATTATAAACTTATGGAACCATGAATGTATATGCTGTTGGATATTGCCTGAATGGATTTTATGTGGCACATGACAGCATATATATATATGGAGCCCTGGTAGTGCAATGGTTAAGTGCGTTGCTATTAACTGAAAGGTTGGCAGTTCAAGTTCACCCAGAGGCTCAATGGGAGAAAGACCTGGTAATCTGCTTCAAAAGGTCAGAGCCGTGAGGCGGAGCCAAGATGGCGTAATAGACAGACGCTTCAGTGAGCCCTCTTACAACAAAGACCCGAAAAAACAAAGTGAAACAGTATATTTATGACAAGCTAGGAGCCCTGAACATCAAAGGCAAGCTTAGAAAATGAACTGAGGGGCAGGAGGAGGAAGAGATGGTTCAGAAGAGGAGAGGAGCTACCAGACCTGAATCACGGGGAGCCCTCAGGCACCATTCCCAGGAGCAGCGGCACTGGGCTGATAGCATTCAGCTGCAGTTTCCTCAGGGAGAAGCAGTCAACCACACAGCCTACTCATACCTCCTGAGCCAGAGAAGAGCGGTGCTCTCAGCAAAAGCTAAGTACTTGCATATATTTTACCGCGTCCCCCCACCCCCTGCTTCCAAACCGGCTTTAACAGCTGATTTCCCTGGGCCTGAGATAGGCCCTTTTGAGTGCCTAGAGCCATCCTCCTGGCCTTGCAGAAGGAATAAATTTGCAATTGAGGAAAAGATAATTTGCCAGCTCCCCTAACCAGGGGAGCTCAGGACAAAAGCAGCTCCTGTTCAGGCATAAACTGTCTGTGGACTTTGAGTACCTTTCCCCTCTGTATTTCTCCAGAAATAGGCCCTTGTTGGCAGACTCCAATTATTTCAGCTGTGCGGCAGAGAGGTGGGTGTTTGATATTTGACATTGCTTTGCCTATTAAACAGGGTCCTCACCTACCCACATCAGGGACCTAACGACTGGTGGCTCCACTCAGGTCACCCAGCCACCTGCAACAGGGGTCCAAGGGTAATTGTTACCTCCCAGTACTTATAACTAAAAACATTGGGTGCCCATGGTTTGTCTGCAGAACTCACCCACCTGTATGCTCTAGGGAACAGGGGCACACTTTCCTCAGAGACACGTGGGGGACGATCCTCAGCCCCCTGCCTGGTTCAGTTTGTGACCCTCTGCTGCAACCAGATACCAGTACCTACACCAATCACCCCTGCCCCTCTAAGACTGTAGGACAGAGCCAGTACCACACACTCAATGATCAGCTACCTGGACACCTGAGCTGAATTTATACAAGAAAAGTGAATGGACTCCTAGACTGATACACCTGATAACAACTGTAGCCATCTGGGGACAGGACGTCACACACTCAATGATCAGCTACCTGGACACCTGAGCTGAATTCATACAAGAAAAGTGAATGGACTCCTAGAATGATACACCTGTTAACAACTGTAGCCATCTGGGGACAGGACGTCAGAGCTCCAAAGGTGAAAATAATCAAGCTAGCTCACTCAAGCAACCCATTTGGGCATATCAAAACAAAACAAAGCAAGAAGCTACAACACAGTGAGCAAGCATAACTAATACAATAAGTTACAGATGGCTTGGAGACAACAGTCAATATCAAGTTGCATAAAAAAACAGACCATGATCGCCTCAAAAGCTCTCAAAACAAAGAATCCAGGGATCTTCTAGACAAAAGTGCATTCCTGGAATTACCAGAGGCAGAATCCAAAAGATTAATATACAGAACCCTTCAAGACATGAGGCAATATGCAGAACAAGCCAAGGAACGCAAAGATAAGGCAATTGAAGAAATTAAAAAGATTATTCAAGAACATAATGAAAAATTTAATAAGCAGAAAAATCCGTACACAGACAGCAGTCGGAAATTCAGAAGATTAACAATAAAATTACAGAAGTAGACAACTCAATAGAAAGTCAGAGGAGCAGAATTGAGAAAGTGGAAGGCAAAATTTCTGAACTTGAAGATACAGCACTTGGCACTAATATATCTGAAGAAAAATCAAATAAAGAATTTTAAAAAAACAAAGAAAACTTAAGAATCATGTGGGATTCTATCAAGAGAAATAACCTATGAGTGATTGGAGTACCAGAACAGGGAGGGATAACAGAAAATACAGACAGAATTGTTGAAGATCTGTTGGCAGAAAATTTCCCTGATATTGTGAAAAAATTGTGAAAGATGAGAAGATATCTATCTAAGACGCTCATCGAACTTCACATAAGGTAGATGCTAAAAGAAAGTCACCAAGACATATTGTAATCAAGCTTGCCAAAACCAAAGATAAAGAGAGAATTTTAAGAGCAGCAAGGGATAAACGAAAAGTCACCTACAAAGGAGAGCCAATAAGAATAAGCTCGGACTAACTGGCAGAAACAATGCAGGCAAGAAGGCAATAGGACGACTTATATGAAATATTCAAGGAAAGAAATTGCCAGCCAAACTGTCTCTCAAATATGAAGGTGAAATTAGGACATTTCCAGATAAACAGAAGTTTAGGGACTCATAAAAACCAAACCAAAAGTACAAGAAATACTAAAGGAGTTCTTTGGTTAGAAAATCAATAATATCAGGTATCAACCCAAGACTACAACACTGGGCAGAGCAATCAGAAATTAATACACACAGGGAAATCACAAAAATAAATCAAGATAAAAAAATGCTGAAAACAGGAAAACAGTGATGTTATTATGTAAAATAAGGCAACATTAAAACAATAAAGAGGGACTAAAAGTAGTCATAGATCTTTCATATGGGGAGAAAGACAAGGTGACACAAAGAAATAAAAGTTAGGTTTAAATTTAGAAAAATAGGGGTAAATAATAAGGAAACCACAATAGAGACAAACTACCCTACACTTCAAAATAAAATACAAGAAAAAAAAACAGAGACTCAGCAGAAACAAAATCAACAACAACAAATATGAGGAAAGGACAATACATAAAGATGACCTACTTAGCACATAAAATTAAGTGGGAAAAAGAAACTGTCAACAACACACAAAAAAAGACATCAAAATGATAGCACTAAATTCATACCTATCCATAATTACACTGAATGTAAATGGACTAAATGCACCAATAAAGAGACAGAGAGTGGCAGAATGGATTCAAAAACAAGATCCATCTCTATGCTGCCTATAAGAGACACACCTTAGACTTGGAGACACAAACAAACTAAAACTCAAAGGATGGAAAAAAGTATATCAAGCAGACAACAATCAAAAAAGAGGAGGGATGGCAATATTAATTTCTAAAAAAATAGACTTTAAAGTTAAATCCATCATAAAGGATAAGGAAAGACACTATACAATGATTAAAGGGGCAACATACCAAGAAGATATAACCATATTAAATATTTATGCACCCAATGACAGGGCTGCAAGATACATAAAACAAACTCTAACAGAATTGAAAAGTGAGATACACAGCTCCACAGTAATAGTAGGAGACTTCAACACATGACTTTCGGTGAAGGACAGGACATCCAAAAAGAAGCTCAACAAAGATAGGGAAGATCTAAATTCTACAATAAACCAGCTTGACCTCATAGACACATACAGAACACTCCATCCAACAGCAGCCGAGTATATTTTCTTTTCTAGTCCACATGGAACATTCTCTAGAATAGACAACATATTAGGTCATAAAGCAAGCCTTAGCAGAATCCAAAACACTGAAATATTACAAAGCATCTTCTCTGACCATAAGGCCATAAAAGTGGAAATCAATAACAGGAAAAGCAGGGAAAAGAAATCAAACACTTGGAAACTGAACAATACCCTGCTCGAAAGAGACTGGATTATAGAAGACGGTAAGGATGGAATAAAGAAATTCATAGAATCCAATGAGAACGAAAACACTTCCTATCAGAACCTTTGGGACACAGTGAAAGCAGTGCTCAGAGGTCAATTTATAACAATAAATGCACACATCCAAAAAGAAGAAAGGGCCAAAATCAAAGAATAGTCCCTAGAACTTAAACAAATATAAAGAGAGCAACAAAAGAAACCCTCAGGCATCAGAAGAAAACAGTAATAAAAATTAGAGCTGAACTAAATGAAATAGAAAACAGAACAGCAATTGAAAGAATTAACAAGACCAAAAGCTGGTTCTTTGAAAAAATTAACAAAATTTATAAACCGTTGGCCAAACTGACAAAAGAAAAACAGGAGAGGAAGCCAATAACCCGAATAGGAAATGAGATGGGTGATATTACAACAGACCCAACTGAAATTAAAAGAACCATATCAGATTACTATGAAAAATTGTACTCTAGCAAATTTGAAAACCTAGAAGAAATGGAAGAATTCCTAGAAACACACTACCTACCTAAACTAACACAAGCAGAGGTAGAACAACTAAATAAACCCATAACAAAAGAAGAGATAGAAAAGGTAATCAAAAAACTCCCAATAAAAAGAAAGCCCTGGCCCGGATGGCTTCACTGCAGAGTTCTACCAAACATTCAGAGAAGAGTTAACACCACTACTACTAAAGCTATTTCAGAGCATAGAAAAGGACAGAATACTCCCAAACTCATTCTATGAAGCCAGCATGTCCCTGATACCAAAACCAGGTAAAAAGACACCACAAAAAAAGAAAATTACAGACCTATATCCCTCATGAACTTAGATGCAAAAATCCTCAATGAAGTTCTAGACAATAGAATTCAACAACATATCAAAAAAATAATTCACCATGACCAAGTGGGATTCATACTAGGTATGCAGGGATGGGGTTCAACATTGGCACAGCCCAGTTAGAAAAACAGTTAATGTAATCCATCAAATAAATAACACAAAAGACAAGAATCACATGATTTTATCAATTGATGCAGAAAAGGCACTTGACATAGTTCAATACATATTCATGATAAAAACGCTCAGCAAAATAGGAATACAAGAAAAATTACTCAACATAAAAAAGGGCGTTTATACAAAGCCAACAGCCAAAATCATCCTAAATGGAGAGAGCCTGAAAGTATTCCCCTTGAGGTCGGGAACGAGACAAGGATGCCCTTTATCACCACTCTTATTCTACACTGTGCTGGAGGTCCTAGCCAGAACAATTAGGCTAGATAAAGAAATAAAGGGCATCCAGATTGGCAAGGAAGAAGTAAAAGTATCTCTATATGCAGATGACGTGATCTTATACACAGAAAACCCTAAAGAATCCTAAAGAAAACTAATTAAACTAACAGAAGAGTTCAGCAGAGTTTCAGGATACAAGATAAAGTTAACAAAAATCAGTTGGGTTCCTCTACACCAACAAAAAGAACATTGAAGAGGAAACCATCAAATAAATACCGTTTATAGTAGCCCCCAAGAAGATAAAACACTTAGGAATAAATCTTACCAGAGATGTAAAAGACTTATACAAAGAAAACTACAAAACACTTCCATAAGAAACCAAAAGAAACATCAGTGGAAAAACATACCTTGCTTATGGATAGGAAGGCTTAACGTTATAAAAATGTCTATTCTACCAAAAGCGATCCATAGAATTAATGCAATTCTGATCCAAACTCCAACAACATTTTTTAATGAGATAGAGAAACGAATCACCAACTTCATACGGAAGGGAAAGAAGCCCCGGATAAGTAAAGCATTACTGAAAAGGAAGAACAAACTGGGAGGCCTCACTCTACCTGATTTTAGAACCTATTATATCACCACAGTAGTCAGAACAGCCTGGTTTTTGTACAACAACAGATACATAGACCAATGGAACAGAATTGAGAATCCAGACATAAATCCATCCATGTATGAGCAGTTAATGTTTGACAAAGGCCCCAAATCAATTAAATGGGGAAAAGACAGTCTTTTTAACAAATGGTGCTGGCATAACTGGATATCCATCTGCAAAAAAATGAAACAAGACCAGTACCTCACACCATGCACAAAAACGAGCTCAAAAAGGATCAAAGACATAAATATAAAATCTAAAATGGTAAAGATCAAGGAAGAAAAAATAGGGACAAGGTTAGGAGCCCTAATACATGGCATAAACAGTATACAAAACATTACTAACAATGCAGAAGGAAAACTAGACAACTTGCAGCTCCTAAAAATCAAACACCTGTGCTCATTCAAAGACTTCACCAAAAGAATAAAAACATTACCTACAGACTGGGGAAAAGTTTTTAGCTATGACATTTCCGATCAGCACCTGACCTCTAAAATTTATATGACATTGCAAAAACTCAACTGCAAAAAGACAAATAACTCAATTAAAAAATGGGCAAAAGATACGAACAGACACTTCACTAAAGAAGACGTTCAGGTAGCTAACGGATACATGAGAAAATGCTCACTATCATTACTATTAGAGAAATGGAAATCAAAGCTGCCATAAGATTCCACCTCACTCCAACAAGGCTGGCATTAATCCAAAAAACACAGAATGATAAATGTTGGAGAGGCTGTGGAGAGATTGGAAGGCTTATACACTGCTGGTGGGAATGTAAAATGGTATAACCTCTTTGGAAATCGATTTGGCTCTTCCTTAAAAATCTAGAAATAGAACTACCATATGATCCAGCAATCCCACTCCTTGGAATATATCCTAGAGAAATAAGAGCCTTTATACAAACAGATATATGCACACCCATGTTCATTGCAGCACTGTTCACAATAGCAAAAATGGAAGCAACCGAGGTGCCCATCGAAGGATGAATGGATAAATAAATTATGGTATATTCACACAATGGAATACCATGCATCGATAAAGAACAGTGATGAATCTGTGAAACATTTCATAACATGGAGGAATCTGGAAGGAATTATGCTGAGTGAAAGTAGTCAGTTGCAAAAAGACAACTATTGTATAAGACCACTATTATAAGAACTCGAGAAATAGTTTAAACAGAGAAGAAAATATTCTTTGATGGTTACAAGAGCGGGGAGGGAGGGAAGTGGGAGAGGGGTATTCACTAATTAGATAGTAGATAAGAACTACTTTCGGTGATGGGAAAGACAACTCACAATACAGGCGAGGTCAGCACAACTGGACTAAACCAAAAGCAAAGAAGTTTCCTGAATAAACTGAATGCTTCAAAGGCCACAGTAGCAGGGGCAGGGGTTTGGGAACCATGTTTCAGGGGACATATAAGTCAATTGGCATAATAAAATCTATTAGGAAAACATTCTGTATCCCACTTTTGAGAGTGGCATCTGGGGTCTTAAACGCTAACAAGTGGCTATCTAATATTCATCAATTGGTCTCAACCAACTGGTACAAAGGAGAATGAAGAACACCAAGGACACAAAGTGATTATGAGCCCAAGAGACAGAAAAGGCCACAGAAACCAGAGACTATATCAGCCTGAGACCAGAAGAACTAGATGGTGCCTGGCTACAACCGATGACTGCCCTGACAGGGAACACAACAGAGAACTCCTGAGGGAGCAGGAGAGCAGTGAGGTAAAAAAAAAAAAAAAATTTTTTTTTTTTTTTTTTTGGTGCAGACCCCAAATTCTCATAAAAAGACCAGGCTTAATGGTCTGACTGAGACTGGAAGGACCCCAATGGTCATGATCCCCAGACCTTCTGTTGGCCCAGGACAGGAACCATTCCCAAGCCAACTCTTCAGACAGGGATTGGACTGAACAATGGGATGGAGACGGATGCTGGTGAGGAGTGAGCTTCTTGGATCAAGTGGACACTTGAGACTATGTTTGCATCTCCTGCCTGGAGGGGAGATGAGAAGGTAGAGGGGGTTAGAAGCTGGCAAAATGGATACAAAAAGAGAGAGTGGAGGGTGGGAGCGGGCTGTTTCATTAGGGGGAGAACAATTGGGAGTATGTAGCAAGGTGTATGTAAGTTTTTGTGTGAGAGACTGACTTGATTTGTAAACTTTCACTTAAAGCACAATAAAAATTAAAAAAAAAAAAAAGGTCACAGCCATGAAAACCATACGGAGCAGTTCTACTCTGTCACATGGGATCAATATGAATCAGAATCAACTCCTTGGCACCCAACACCACCACCACACACCCGTATATATATAAAACCAAACTCACCGTCTAGTAGTTTCAACTAGATTCAGACTCATAGCAACCCTATAGGACAGAGTAAAACTGCTGCCTCATAGGGTTTCCAAGGAACTACTGGTGCATTCAGGCTGCTAACCAAAAGGCCATCCTTTTGGTTAGCAGTCGAGCTCTCAACCACTGTGCCACCAGGACTCCATAGATAGGTAGATAGATGGTAGATAGATGATAGATAGATTAGATTAGATTAGATAGATAGATAGATGATAGATAGATAGATGATAGATAGATAGATAGATAGATAGATAGATAGATAGATAGATAGATAGATAGATAGATAGATAGATAGATAGATAGATAGATAGATAGACAGATAGATATAGGTATAGACTGTATAGGTATAGATAGAGATAGAGATAGAGAGAGAGAGAGAGAGATACATATCAAAGACCACAGCCTTCAGTATGGATTACACCGCAACATAAAGAAAACAAAAATCCTCACAACTGGACCAATAAGAAACATCATGATAAAGAGAGAAAAGATTGAGGTTTGTAAGGATTTCATTTTACTTGGATCCACAATCAACACCCATGGAAGCAGCAGTCAAAAAATCAAAAGAGACATTGCATTGGGCAAATCAGCTACAAGAGATCCCTTTAAAGTGTTAAAAAGCAAAGATGTCACTTTAAGGACTAAGGTGTGCCTAACCCAAGCCATGGTGTTATCATTCGCCTAGTATGCATGCGAAAGCTGGACAATGACTAAGAAAGACCAAAGAAGAATTGACGCCTTTGACTTGTGGTGTTGGAGAAGAATACTGAATATACCACGGACAACCAAAAGAATGAACAAATCTGTCTTGGAAGAAGTACAACCAGAATGCTCTTTAGAAGTAAGGATGGCGAGACTATCTCTCACATACTTTGGACATACTATCAGGAGGGATCAGTCCCTGGAGAAGGTAAAGTAGAGGGTTATTGTAAAAGAGAAAGACCCTCAATGAGATGGATTGACACGCGGCTGCAACAATTGCGAGGATGGCATAAGACTGGGCAGTATTTAGTTCTGTAGTACACAGTGCTGCTATGAGTCAGAACTGACTCAACGGCATCTAACAACAACAACAACATACATAGCTCTGTATATTGAGTAATGGCTTTTGAATTTGTTTCTCCTGTGCTACTCATTATTGGTTATTTAGCAACTATTGAGAAGTAATATAAATCTTGTTCCATGGTTGTGCAGTACGGCCTTGAAAAGAAAGCCAATTGTTAGTGTTGATAATGGCAATGAAGAGAAAGTGAAAAAGAATAAAGAAATGATGATTCTTGTACAAAATCATATAGAAGTTTAGAATAGAATGCCTAATTAAACTCTGAAGATGTCTCTTTAAAGGTTTAAGTTATACTTTATTGCATTATATGAGAGGAACAAAATAATCTAGTAGCTTTTGCAAATTTGAGAATTCTTACATTCTCAGGACATGATCCTAATTAGTTTAATTATCTTGGGTTATAAATCCTATCCCTTATACCCGGACTTAAAATTCAATGTTTGGTCACATTAAAAGCGCAGTTATTTTAGTAGTCAGAGATTGCATCATCTAACGTATCATGACTGAGTAAAAAATTTCTGACTATACAACCATGATATTAAAATTATTACTCTTATCAACCAAGGTCCATTGTTACATTGTGACCTTGCTCTGGTTGCTTGCTCAAGGCACCTTATCAATTCATCAGAGTGGAATAAACCATAAAGCATTCTGTGCAGCCATGAAGCTTTCTTAGAACAAAGACAGGGCCCAATTTTCCTATGGGAAACAACCTGTGAAAATTCTTCACAAAGTAAGGAAGCTATAATTTTCATCATACCTCCTAATTCACAAAAATGGCATCATCAATCAACAGTTCTCATTAGTCAACTGTGGTTGGAATATGCTGTGGGAAACTATTCCATGTCACATTATCAGCACAATGATTATTAAAGAAATAGTAGGGCCATTTACATAGTTTCTAGAATTATGTTGTTGTTTTTGTTTGCCATCGAGTTGATTCTGACTCATAGCAACCCTATATGACAAAGTAGAACTGCCCCATAGGGTTTCCGAGTTTGAAATGTTTGTGGGAGCAGATCACCAAGTCTTTTCTCCCATGGAGTTGCTGGCGGGTTTCTAACCACAGACCGTTCGGTTAGCAGCCAAGCACTTAACCGTTGTGCCGCCTGGGCTCCATAAAAGACTATCCAATTCCCTAAAGTCCAAAATCCATAACATAACCTTCTTATTATGGTAGCTGCTTATTTCCACAGGCGAGTCATCCTTTCCAACAATAGCACCCACATCCCCACAACAACCACCATCACCACTGATAAGACCATATATGTGACACACGATACTCACACAAACACACACAGGTAACTTTCACAAAAACATACCAAGAAAAACCTGCCTCACTTATTCTCAGGTTTTAGGTAAAAATTATCCCTTTATTATTTTGGATTTCTGGTGGCACACTTGTTAAGAACTCAACTGTTAATCAAAAGTTTGGCAGTTCAAATCCACCAGCCGCTCCTTGGAAAACTTATGGGGCAGTTGTACTGTGCCCTACAGGGTCGCTATGAGTTGGAATTGACTCAATGGCAATGGGTTTTTGGTTTATCATTTGTAAGAACCCCCCAGTATGTCTTCCCATTTAGGGGAATTTCTCTAAAACATAGGAGATCCACCATTGTCAGCAGTTGACTTTGACTTTTCTAATTCTGATTAATCTATCCATAATACTGGACGTATAAACTTTTCTTTATGTTTTCTACTTTCTCTGCTAGAGGTCTACATTAGCTCCTAGGTTCTTAGCCAGCTGTGAAAATGGAAAGAATTTTAAAGCTTGTTTGCTGGAAAGTGTATCTTTTGGTATATAATCTAAACCTAAAACAAACTATGCATTTGCCCATCTCCCTGACACTTCCTATGAAACATTCCAACATCCCACTTTTGTCTCATCGTTTCATATACAGTCTTCAAGGCTGGTTACATAGTCAAAAGGACCCTGGTACAAAACGTAAATGTGAGACTCTTTGTTCAGAAGGAAGAAAAAAAGTACAGTTAAAGGTACAAAAATATAAATCTTTTCCCTTTAAAATGTGTTAAAACTTGCAAAATGTAATAAGGATAATAAAGATATAGGAGTAACAGCATAAACTTACAAATTACAAAAAAAATTCTTTTGGCGTCACAATTTTATATGGTACAATAAATATTTTATTAATGTGATATCTTGATTGTAAGATTTTCTTGGCTTGGTTTTCTGAACATTTATTTAGTAAGTTATTAAAATTATACTTTTAGCAACACCATTTTCAAATGATAAGGTTGCAAGTTATATCAACCACTCTTGGCAAGTGCAAATAATTTGATAATTTTTAATTCTGAGAAATCTTTCTGCTAATGCAATTGCTACTGGGGAGCTATTAAGAGTATTTTATAGGCTGTGACAACACTGAGATACGTTTCTGATAAATTATTTCAAAATATAAATTTTAATGCATCCAGAGCTAGTGATTCTTATGTAACAATTTCCCAGCAAGAGTTCATTCTTCATACAAATCAGTTTCATGTGAGTCTGAATTTAATTGTAAATTTAAATCTATGCAATGGAATTTTAATGTTTCCTCTGACATTTCCTGTAACTCATGAAGGGCGTACAAGAAACCAAAAGTAGGTTCATGATTTTTTCCAGTTCATATAGTTCTAAATGCCTGTTCATGCATTCTATTGCTGTATTTTCCAATCACACAGATTTAAAAAGTCTTCCTTTTAATAATCGCTCCGTCCGATGGTTTAGATGAAAATATTGTTCTTATTAACTGCTACAATCGTCAAACTAATTTATATTTCTGAGCCTGTGGATATAGTATTTGCTTAGTAATGTTGCATCATTTTTCACAACCAGACATTCCAAAATCTTTAAAGAATTCTAATATCTCCCTGTAATGCTTTATTGCAATATCCACTTGTATGCTTTTATTTTGTAATAATTTACTAACAAAGTTTGTTGCCTGAGTGCTGGCAGTTCTTATCCCAGCGTTCAGTTCTGAGCATAAATATTCATGAGACACCGAAGTGGCAGGACTGGCTACAGGACTGACGGGCAAGCCAGCCTCCCACCAGGGTTCCACTGTTGCCACCACGAGGAGGCTTCTTCCCTCCTGGGGGCTGATCTGTAGTCACCACGGCTGCTGCATCCGATGACTTCGTAAAACCAAAACCAAACCCATTGCCATAGAGTCAATTCCGACACCCGGTGACCCCATGTTTTACAGAGTAGAATTGCTTTATAGGGTTTTCTTGGCTGTAATCTTTATGGTGGCACATCACCGTTCTTCCTGGAGCTGCTGGGTAGGTTTGAACTGCCAACCTTTGCTCAGTAATGGAGCACAAACTTTTTGCACCACCCAGGGACCTGATGCCTTTGTAGATGTCATCAATCTGGGCCCAGTTCCTGGCCCTGTATGCACTCCTGAGACCCCATAGTGCCCTAGATGCCCCGGTGTGTCCTGGTCAACTGGACACCAACCCACACTGCTCACTGCCCTCCTTAAAATCTTCAATGGCTTCTCAGTTCTAGGCAAGAGTTCAAAATACTTAACAGGGTCTACAAGGCCCTGCACATTTTAAAACCACCTAAGTTTCCATATTCATTTTGTATCACTCCTCCCTTCATTTACCATATACTCACCATATGGTTTTCATTCATTCATTCAAAAAATATTTGAGCATCTATAAAATGCCATAAACATTTCTAGGTACAAAAAAAAGTCAGCAAAAGGGATAAGGACCATACCCTCAACAAAACAAAGGAATATGCAAAATGTAATATAATGTCAAGTAGAAAGACAGATAGCTGCCTTCTAGTAGACTACAACTCATGGTAACCTTATGTATAATAGAACAAAATGTTGTCTAGGCCTGTGCCATTCTCACAATTGCTGGCCTTTTCAAGATCATCATTGTGGCTATTGTGCCGTTCCAGCTCCCTGAGAGTCTCCATTGCCCTTGCTAGCCTTCTCCATCACCAACATGAGATCCTCCTCCAGTGATTGATCCCTCCTGGTGACATGTCCAAAGTAAGCATGTTAGACAATATTCTGCTGTGATCCATAAGGTTTTCACTGGCTAATTTTCAGAAGTAGGTCACCAGACATTTTTTCCTAGCCTGTCTTAGTCTGGAAGCTGCACTGAAACCTGTCCACCTTGGATAGCCCTTCTAGTATTTGAAATACCAGTGGCATAGTGTCTTAGTCATCTACTGCTGCCATAACAGAAATACCACAAGTGAATGCCTGTAACAAAGAGAAATTTATTCTCTTATAGTCTAGTAGGTTACAAGTCCAAATTCAGGGTGTTGGTTCCAGGGGAAGGTTTTCTCTCTCTGTTGGCTCTGGAGGAAGTGCCTTGTCCTCTATCTTCCCCCAGTTAAGGAGATTCTCAGGTGCAGCGAACCCGTGTCCAAAGAACACACTGCTCTTGGGCTGTTTTCTTGGTGCTATGATGTCCCCAACTCTCTGCTTGCTTCCCTTTCCTTTTATCTTCTTTTAGCAAGAGATAAAAGGTGGTATAGTCCACACCCCAGGGAAACTCCCTTTACTTTGGATTAGGGAGGTGACCTGAGTTGGTGTTACAATCCCACCCTAATCCTCTCAGCATGAAATTACAATCACAGAATGGAGGACAACCACACAATACTGGGAATCATGGCCTAACCAAGTTGATAACACACATTTTGGGGGGGACATAATTCAATCCATGACAGGCTCCTTTTTGCAGAATTGCCTAAGGTTGGTTTTTTTTAATTCAATCCATGACAGGCTCCTTTTTGCAGAATAGACTAAGGAGGTACAAGAGTGAAGACCGAGAGATAGGTCACAAAGCCATTACATTGGTACAAGCGAGGAGAGGTGCTGGCTTAGACTAAGATGGCTGTAGCGGAGCTGTTGAAAAACAGCTATATTTAGAGGTGTGTTTTTAAATGTAGATTCATGGTGAGTAGCATCTGAGGTCTTAAAAGCCTATGAGTGGCCATCTAAAATATTCCACTGGTGTCACCCCATCTGGAGCAAAGGAGAATGAAGAAAACCAAAAAACAAAGGGAAAGATTAGACCAAAGGACTAATGAACCACAACTACCACAGCCCCCACCAGACTGAGTCCAGCACAAATAGATAGTACCCAGCTATCACCACTGGCTGCTCTGACAGGGATCACAATAAATGGTCCCGGACAGAGCTAGAGAAAAATGAAGAACAAAATTCTAACTCAAAAAAACAAAAACAAAAAACACCCTGGCTTACAGGTCTGACAGAGACTGAAGAAACCCCAGGAGTATGACCCTTGGACACGGTTTTAGCTTAGTAATGAAGTCACTCCTGAGGTTCACCCTTCAGCCAAAGATTAGACTGGCCCATAAAACAAAACGGGACTAAATGGTCACACCAGCCCAGGAGGAAAGATGAGATGGCATGAGGGAACAGGAAAGCTGGCAATGGGAAACCTAAGGTCGAGAAGGGGAGAGTGTTGACATGTCATGGGGTTGGCAACCAGCGTCACAAAACAATATGTGTATTAATTGTTTAATGAGAAACTAGTTTGCTCTGTAAACCTTCATCTAAAAAAAAAAAAAAGATTCTATAAAAGAATCCTGATCAAAATAGGGGGAAATGCATAACAGAATTTCAAATTCTCATGGAATCCAGACTTCATGGAACTATGGAGGTTGGATAAGCCCTGAAAACTATTGACCTGAGATAATCTTTATACCTTAAACCAAAAATATCCCCTGAAGTCTTAAAACCAAACATTAGTTTAGCTTAACTAGTAAAAAATGTCTGCCTTGAGCATTGTGCTCTTTAAAAGAACTATGTTTTTAGGATCATACAGACAACAGAAACTCTAAAGGTTAAATCGGAAATTTAGAGGGCAGTGAATTTATGTTAATGGGTGAGGAACAGTTCAGAAAAGGAGGGTGAGAATGGTTGCCAAAAAAAAGAAAAGAAAATGCAGCATTTGCTAGGGACTGAATGTGGATGTGAGAGCAAAAGCAAAACTAGGTCTCCAAGGTTTTGGGTCTAAGCAACTATATAAATGGAAATACTAAGACGGCAAACACCGGTGAAAGGGCAGGTTTAAGAAGAAAAATTAAGTGCAGTATTTTGTACTCCGTGAGTTTGAGATATCCAGATGAAGGAGTCAAATCGACAACTGAAGCAGGGAAAAGGTGGAGAACTGTAGTCCTAAATATGAGAGTTGTCTGCTACCTTTTAGCTCCTCAAATGCACCAAGCTCTCCCTCTAGTCCTTTGGACATGCTATTCCCTCTGTCTGAACATATCCTGTGCCCTTCCTTTCACTTGCTCCCATTAATTATACAGGATTTTTGCTTAAATTCTTAAATATCACTGCCCCTGGAAGTCTTCCTAGATCCCCCAGACCAGGTTAGGCCTCTCTGTTATATGCTTTCCTGACATAACACCATATAATTTTTTTTTTTTATCATAGCGCAGATCACAATTGTAGGCAATTACCTTAACTATTTGTGAGATTAATATTTAATTTGCCCAAGTATCAGCTCTATTAGAACAAGGGTATCTATCTTATCCTCTTATAAATTTCTGGTACCTGGTATAGTATCTGTTTATGCAGCAAGCACACAATAAATGTTTGTGGAATGAATAAGTGAATAGGTTCTTGTCTTAGTTATCTAGTGCTGCTGTAACAGAATTCCACAAGTGGATGTCTTTTACTAAGAGAAATTTATTCTCTCACAGTTTAGGAGTCTAGAAGCCTGAATTCAGGGTGCCAGCTCCAGTGGAAGGCTTTCTGTCTCTGTCAGCTCTGGGGATAGGTCTTTGTCATCAATTTTTCCCTGGTCTAGGAGCATCTCAGCACAACAATTCTGGGTCCAAAGAATGAGCACGCTCCTTGCTCTCTTTGATTGGTGGTAATGAGGTCCCCTGTCTCTCTGCTTGCTTCTCTCTTTTGTATTTCAAAAGAAATTGACTCAAGATGAAACCTAATCTTGTAGATTGATTCTTGCCACATTAACATAACTGTCATTAACCCTGCCTCATTAACACCACAGAGGTAGGGTTTACAACACATAGGAAAATCACATCAAATGACAAAATGGTGGACAACCACACAATACCAGGAATCATGGCCCAGCCAAGTTGACAGATATTTTTAGAACACACAACTTAATCCATAACAGTTCCAGACAGACCTATTTCTTCACTGCCATTTCATTACTCCTCCACCCTTTCTTATTTCTCTAACATATGAAGACACATGTGCTTACCGCCAACCACTTCTGAGTGAAGATAAGAATATATGTTTTCTTCTTGTGTGCCATAGAGTCGATTTTAACTCATAGTGACCTTATGCAGCCAATGGATTCAAATGTATATATATAATTTTTTTTTTTTTTCCAAAAAATCCTATGAAGATATAACTTGTTGGGAGTAGAGAAGTCAAATGTGCAGAATTGCCTTTAGGCCCAGAATTGCATTTAGGGCCTGATTCTTTTAAATGACTGATGGGATTGTGTTTGAGAAAACAAGAGTCTCCACTGGTGCCAAGAAATAATCAGAGAGACAGATTATCATGGTTTTCCTTTTGTACCATAAGAGTAAATTATGACACTGGACCAATAGCTACACAAAAGTCTTCTGATCAATGAAGTATAGATTTGTGTTTTTCTGGTTCATCACAGTAAATTACAGCTGAAAAGTACAAAGACCTATCAAGTAATGTGTAATTTACTATCCAGTCTCAGCTCACGCTGGGGGAGAAATGTTAAACTGGAGAACTAAAGCATTCTAAAGTTAAATTGACTCTTTAAAAATCTGTTCTCAAATCTATCTTTTCCTAGCATCAGATTAGGGATGGATCCAGAAAAAAACTAACTGTATTCATCCAACTCAAATAAAAGGTTATTTCAGGTAAGAGTACTTGAATAAATTCTCCTGTCATTCCACTTCACTTCCCCCATCCTTTACCTGAATAAGCCTATTATTTCCTCGGAATTTCAAATAAAACTCTGGGGAAGTCTGAAAGTGCCTTATAAAGTTATGGTTCATTATAAAGCTTGAGTTTATATCTCTCCTGCAGTGTTTGTTTCATAATATAAGTCATTAAAATATTGCAGTGGAAGACTATTACAGATAGTCGCCTCTTGGAGAGGACTCTACAGGACTTAAGAATCCCAAACTTCTTGTTCCTTTTTTCTAATTTATAACTAATACTGTTTTCAGATACCCAAAGTGACTAAAAGATGGATAACATAACCCAAGGTAAACCAGTTGCCGTGGAGTCAATTCTGACTCATGGTGACTCCATGTGTGTCAGAGTAGAACTGTGCTCCATAGAGTTTTCAATAGCTGAAATTTTGGAATAGATAGCTAGGTCTTTCTTCTGAGGTGCCTCTGGGTGGACTCAAACCTCCAGCCTTTCAGTTAGCAGCCAAGCGTGTTAACCAGGGATTCTATGAGGCAAGGTTGCCAAATGAGATGGTAGGACCATCTCAGGTAGAAATAATATTTACATATCACATGACATCCCAGTGAATAAAACAACAATAAAGTTACCAGATACTGAATATCTGAGAAAATAATTGCATGGTTTCAAACGTAACTTTCTCTAATAATCATTTACCTGAAAACATAGTTTTCCTACCATTTATGTTCCCTTCAATAGTTGACAGACATTAATGAATGTAAAAGGTACACTGAAGCTCCATGAGCCCAAAGCCTACAACTGCCAGGTTCACTGCTGTATCTCTAAGATCTAGCACAATGCCAGGTATTCAGTACATACTCAACAATTAGCCATTATTCACACACTGAAAAGCTGGAGAAAATATAAATGATTATTGGGTGGAACTATAAAGCCTCATACTTTTTCAACCAAGTAACTTAGGTTCTAGGTCTAATATTTATGTATATATGTATGTGTGTTTTATTTTGGATGAGATTATTGGAAATTAATTTACCTCTCAGCTTCTAGGAATGAAGTCCAAGGTCTTTTTCAGATCTAAAATTCTATTGTGCTAGATGTCATATTCTCCAAGTCTCTTAATTTATTATATGGGAGTAGAATACCATGAAAGTAAAGCAAGTTCATTGTGTCAAGATAAATAGTATTACTACATGAAGAAAAAATTAATAACCTCTCTCCCCTCTGTCTTCCATTCTAACCCATGAAGTAACAGGGTTAATGCTTTGGTGTAAATTCTGCCAAACTTGTTTATATGCCCACAGGACATAAATAAGCGTAAGTAGGTAATGTGTGTGTGTCTTAAAGGTTTTTTTCCTACTTTCTATAAAGAATAAAATCATATAATACTTATTATTCTAAATTTGCACTTTTCACTTAACTCTGTCTCATTAATACACTCTCACAGCAATTCATATAGCTCAAACCTATGCTTTTAACAGAGGCATAAGATTCCATTGTATGGAAATACCATCATGTATTCAACCATTCCCCAAGTGATGGATAGCCAGGTTATGTCCAGCGTTTAGCCCAATAAATAATGGAGCAATAAACAAATGTGTATATTGGCTGCTAACCAAAAGGTCAGCAGTTTGAATCCACCAGCCAGTCTTGAAAACACTATGGGGCAGTTCTACTCTGTCCTACAAGGTGGCTATGAGTTGGAATCAACTCGACAGAAACAGATTTGGTTTTGTTGGTTTGATAAGTATATCTAAACATATGGATTGATGCTTTTACTTCTTTAGACTAGATTTTCAAAGTGAAGATTTCTAAGTCAAACTAAAAATTTTAATGGGCACTGCCAGATGGATTTCCAAAATTCTTAAGTAATTCAAATGCTGAAAAACAATGTGCGAGAGTGCTAGTTTCCTTATAATGCATCAGCATTGGATGCTTTCTTTTCTTTTTTAATTAAACTGATGGAAATATTTAGATTTTTAATTTCAAAATAATACGATATTATATGTGGACTTTCATAGGTAATAAAACTATGAAAATATCTTCCAGAAAGCTCACTTGGAGAAACAGGTATGAAATTGATCAAATAGCAAATATGTACTGGGCATCCTTTACATATATTCTTATATAACCATGAAGGTCTAAGTCCATAATAGGTCTCTGTTCTCAAAGGGTTTTACTTTAGTTAGAAGGACATGATAAATATAGGGACAGAATCTTTTCTTGTCTTCTTCTAGTTGCTGGAAATTACCATGTTTCATCCTACAGTGGGATTTTGAACACGCTGTTCTTTTCCCTGAATCACTGCCTCCCCAGCCCTTCCCCTTGATAATTCCTACTCTTTCTTCAGACTTCACCTCAGTTAATAGCTTTCTCTGCAAAGCCACCCAAGACCTCCCTGACTAAGTAAATTTCCCCTTTTGATGGAGACTAATAACTGTTCATCAAAACCTATTCTCTCCTTCTAGCACAGTATCATGGTGACATAGCCAAGGACTGCATTTCTCAGCTCCCTGTTGTACTTAGGTGTGTCCATGTGGCTAAGGTCTTTAACATATAAGTGGAAGCATTGTTGAGTGGATGTGCCCGTAGTTTGTACACATATTTGCACAACCTGAGTAGCTTTATTATTTCATGCATTATGATCATCTGAATTCCATTTCCTTTTCCTTGGGAGAAAGCCTTGTCTGGTGTGTGTTCCATGCAGCCCCTCACAAAAGGATGACACTCAGTACATCCTTTGTAGATTCTCACCAACTGTTTGGGATACCCCTGAAGCCCTGTTGTTTTTATATGCCCAGCGTTCATGCCCTCTTGTTTTGATAACTCTGATTTTCATTTGGAAAAAATTTCCCTCCCTCACTCTTGGCGCCGTGATTAGGATGGGCCTGACTTCCCACTTTGGGTTTCTGGGAGGTGGTCCATGACCTAAGTAAGCCTCATCAGTCATCCTCCTCCATCTGTCTGGCAACAATAATTGATTAATTGATCGTCACTTTACTCAAGTTGCTCCAATAAAGTAATCTCCAAGGACTCTTTTGGAATTCTTGGGAAGCACACAGTCACCACTTGTTTATCAGGGCAGGTTTGGACATGCTGCTGTGATGCTAAATAGGTCTCAGAGGAGCTTACACACCAAGAAGAATGAGGAAAAAAGGCCTGGAAGAACTAGGAAGAAAGGCCTGGTGATATACTTATGAAAATCAGCCAGTGAAAACCATATGGATCATAACTGTCTAATCTGCAACTGGTCTTGGGGATTGCCCAGGACCACGGGGTGTTTCATTACATTGTGCATGGGGTAGTGTTGAGTTAAAGGCCAATCAGTGGTGGCTAATAATAAATCTGGAGCTTCCATTGGTTTTCTTTGCCATAACACACGAAGCAGAGCCAAAGTAATGGAGAGAGACAAATTGCAGGTAGATCATTTGAGTGCCTGAACAGCCTGAATCTAGTGAAAATTCTTTACTTTGCAGCTGATTGAGTCAATAAATTCTCACTTGTGTTTGAGCCAGTTTGAGGTAGGGTTTCTGTCACCTGGTAATAAGAGTTTGAATAAATATACTCCCCCACCAGTAAACCCTCATATTTCCTTGATTTTTCTTTACTGGGGGCAGATATCACATTCTGTCTTGTCTCCATTCCCCAATATTTTTTTTAATGATTTTTATTGTGCTTTTTTTAAGTGAAAGGTTACTAATCAAGGCAGACTTTCACACAAAAACCCATATACACCTTGCTACACACTCCCAATTACTCTCCCCCTAATGAGACAGCCTGCTCTCTCCCTCCACTCTCTCTTTTCGTGTCCGTTTCGCCAGCTTCTAACCCCCTCCACCCTCTCATCTCCCCTCCAGCCAGGAGATGCCAACATAGTCTCAAGTGTCCACCTGATCCAAGAAGCTCACTCCTTACCAGCATCCCTCTCCAACCCACTGCCCAGTCCAATCCATGTCTGAAGAGTTGGTTTCCTTTCCCCAATATTTTAAGCTTCATGAGGGTAAAAATGTGTCTCCCAATGCTTTAGCCCAATACGTGGTACTTAATAAATTTTGAAAGGCTGAATGGACAAAACAGGTTCAATGGCACTCTGGGGACTAACTGAGGAAGGTGAAAACACAGTTCCTTTCTTTAAGGAGCATATAAATTACTATTAATTATTCCCAGATGGAGGTATATTCATCCCAATTCATCAGCTTCAGCTATGGATTTGAGGAGCTATTAATATGTGCTTCTATTGGATGATTCTACAAATAGATCTTCTATAAATGATATTTACTCCCTTCTTAGTTTTTCTTTTCCCCCCACCATTGTATTTTTTGGGTGCTGACTTGCCTGGTTCACTGAATTCTCTCCAAATATCTCTTCATTTACATGATATTAATCCATCAGTATCAGAGAAGGGCTTCAGGGGAAGGGAGAGTGAAAGGGGAGGGAAGAAAGAAGACGGAGGAAAGTGAAACCACATGAAATGGGCACAGCACCAAAAACATTTTTGAAGTCTCTGGTGAAACGTTTTCTGGCATTGCTACATAACAATAGCACATCATTTTCATTAACTTGAACAAACAAAACCAAACAGAGATTAAAAACCAGTACAGATGTGATATAACTTTCCACTCCTAGCCTGGACAAGGCGGCCATGTGGAGCCACTTCCCTTAATAAGGCAGGGCATGTTCTTCCAGTCTGTCCCAGGACAAACACCACATGGCACCAGGATACAGCCTCAGATACACAACTCTGGACTTGGACATTTGTTCTTATTCTGCTCCTTCCCACCTTTCTCCTTTCTAATGATTGATGTGACCCCGGCATTCTATCCTCCACCTCCCATATTTTTGTTTTTCATTTGATGCTGACTTTCCTGCTGCCCCCTATACCTGGAAACATGTCCTGCTCTTTTAGGGTCAAGCAACTTTCCCCCTTTCCTCGCTTATCAAAACTCTTCCTCCTGGTTGAGCCTTCCAAGACTGATCTCATTGCAAACCATGTTTGCACACCTCGAGTAGCTTTATTATCTCATGCATTATGACCATCTGAATTCCATTTCCTTAGGAGAAAGCCCTGTCTGGTGTGTGTTCCACACAGCCCCACATAAAGGGATGACACTCAATAAATAATAAATTGTGATGATAACAATATCATGAATATATACTGCAGAAATATTTCACAAGGCATAGATGATTGTTGCGCCTCGCCCTTAGTCTAGGGACTGAACTCATTTGGCCACTGTGGGCTTTGATCTGAGTGGCTCAAATGCTGGGTGTTATTGGCTTTCCAACTGTCAAAAGTAGCACATGGCTCTTCAGGGTTCCAGGAACTAAAGAGTGAGCACAATAATGAAACCTTACTAACCATAGCTATATCATTTTCCTGGTGAGGACAATGAGATCCAGAGAGACTATTTATATATAAATGCCAGGAGCTCCCAGGTTTAGTCTACCATAAGGCATGGATTCTAGTCCTGGTTCTGACATTATTCAGACAGGGATCATGACCCTGGGGAGTGCTCTTAACTTTTTTGGTTTTACTTCATTTATATAAAATGAGAATAACCTATTATTCCTCACTTATAGGCTTAGATGAGAATCATATAAACTAATAGATGTGGGAGAGCAGCAGCAGCTGGTAACAACAATAACAATGTTTTTATTTCCATGTCACTATATGCCAGGTACTCTTGGTAAAAGGTTTATATGAGTTATCTAATTTAATCCTTACAACAACCCAAAGAATTGTCTTATCCCCACTTTACAAATGAAAAACTGAGGCAAGAAGAGGACAAGCAATTTGCAAAGGGCTTCACAGCTAATAGGTTGTAGCTCAGTGATTGAAGCTGAACATCTTGGGTCTAGAGAAGATTTTATGATTTATTACCTTATCCAGGAGCTGTGTAGATTGAAGGAATGTAGAATTGTGAAGCATTATTTTAAAGTACTCTGGAAACATAAGGTATTATTTTTAGAAACAACAAATGCTATTATAAAAAAAACTCATAATAGTATAAATATAAGCCAATTCTTCCATCACCTTGTTTTTTAATGCTTACTTTGTCCACATAACTATCTCTGAAGGTGACACAAAGTTGTGCCAAATGAGATCTCTGCCCTCAAAGAATTCACTCTCACTAGTCTGGTCCTGAGGCTATACAATTACATATTATGACATTGTCTACGTCTGTCCTATAAATACTAGTTATTATTTTAGATACTCAACAAGGCAATAGAATCATGTCCAAAACAGCAATTTAAGAATTGTGATTTTTGTATCACCAAACGCCAGCATTCTTTCAGAGATTTTCTCTGGATTAATCCAATTCAAGCTAAAGGAATAAGCCCCTCCATTATAGAATCCACCTGTAGGGTAGCTATGAGTTGGAATCCACCTGATGGCAATGGGTTTGATTTTGTGTGTGTGTGTGTGTGTGTGTGTTATAGACAGGGTCTCACCAGGATACCTTCAAAGTGACATAAACATGACCCATGGAGTGGTATCTTAAGCACTTAGAATATGCTCTACTTTGACTACCCAAATAAAGAAAGAAAGAGAAAGGAAAGGGAGAAAAATATCTAAATGCCGGACCTGATTCCACCTTCAATGAATGAGCTCAGCTGCTCAGTCAGATTCATGCCTGCATCCACCCACAGGGGGAGCATCTCACCAAGCTAAGTAGGATTTAGAGATGCATATTTTTCAATAAGCAACATCATGATAAACGGAGAAAAGATTGAAGTTGTCAAGGATTTCATTTTACTTGGATCCACACTCAACATCCATGGAAGCAGCAGTCAAGAAATTAAATGACTTACTGTATTGGGCAAATCTGCTGTGAAAAGAACTCTTTAAAGTGTTAAAAAGAATAGATGTCACCTTAAGGACTAAGGTGTGCCTAAACCAAGCCACGGTGTTTTCAATTGCTTCATATGCTTGTGTAAGCTGCATGATAAGGAAGACAGGAAAACTGAGATCTTTGAATTGTGGTGTTGGTGAAGAATATTGACTATACCACAGACCACCAAAGAAACAGACAAATCTGTCTTGGAAGAAGTACAAACAGAAAGCTCCTTAGAAGCGAGGATGGTGAGACTATGTCTCACATACTTTGGACATGTTATCAGGAGGGTTCAGTCCCTGGAAAAGGACATCATGCTTGGTAAAATAGAGGGTCAATGAAGAAGAAGAAGACCCTCAATGAGGTAGATTGACACAGTGGCTGCAACAATTGGCTCAAGCATAACAACAATTGTGAGGATGGCACAAGACTGGGCAATGTTTCGTTCTGTTGCACATAGTGTTGCTATGAGTTGGAACCAACTCGATGACACCTAACAACAACAACAATATTTTTCATGTGCATGGCCTCTAAATATAAGTCAATTCTTTCATTTTACACCCATCAATAAAACAGCAATCTGCTTCTACTCAGAGGGATAACTTGGCTGGGCTTGAATTACTGAGAGATGTCATGTTAGTCTTCAATATGACACCTTCCCAGGGGATCCTCAGGGTATTTCAACTATGTGCAATGGTCATGTTACTCACCTACACTAGACTACTAGATAAAATAGAGGGACAGGATAAGCAATGGAAAAGAGTGTGTAGTGGATGAGGGAGTAGTCTTAGTCGGGAAGATCCACTGAAACCTGTGCACCCTGCTAGTATTTGAAATACTGATGGCATGGCTTCCAGTATCATAGCAACACGTAAGCCACTACAGTACAATAAAATAAAACAGATGGATGATACCAGTTGCCATTGAGTCAACTCCAATTCATGGAGACCCCTTGTGTGCAGAGTAGAACTGCTCCATTTGGTTTTCAAGGGTATGACCTTTTAGAAGCAAATCACCATGCCTTTCTTCTGAAGCACCTCTGGGTAGGTTCAAAACACCAACTTTTGGTTAGTAGTTGAGGGCTTAATAATTTATAACACCCAAGAAAGGCCTGGTGATCTACTTCTGATAATTAGCCAATGAAACCCTATAGACTACAACAGGATATTATCTGATATAGTGCTGAAGATGAGCCTTCCAGGTTGGAAGGCACTCAAACTAAACATTGGCCACAACAATGAACTTAAGCATACCAATGACCTTTTTAAAAGAACAGTCAGTCAGCCAGTCATCGAACATATTTTCCGTCATGTCCTAGACAGGGGATACGGTTGCAATAAGGCAAAGCACCTGAATTCAAGTAGCTTAAATTCTAAAGGAAAGAGATAAAAAGCAAATGCAATAATTAAATAAGGTCATTTCAAATTCTGATAAATGCTACTAAGGAAATGTTGCTGTTCATTGGTGCTTTCGAGGCAGTTCTAACTCACAGCAGTCCATGGACAACAGAACAAAACACTGCCCAGTCCTGTGCCATCCTCACAATCGTTGCTATGTTTGAGCCCATTGTTGCAGCCACTGTGTCAATCCATACGGTCGAGGGTCTTCCTTTTTCAGTGACCCTCTACATTACCAAGCATGATGTCCTTCTCCAAGGACTGGTCTCTACGATAACATGTCCAAAGTATATGAGATGAATGAAGTCTTGACATCCTCGCTTCCAAGGAGCATTCTGGCTGTACTTCTTTCAAGACAGATTTGTTCCTTCTTCTGGAAGTCCATGGTATATTCAATAGACTTTGCCAACACCATAATTCAAAGGCGTCAATTTGTCTTTGATCTTCCTTATCCATTATCTAGCTTTCTCATGCAAATGAGGCAGTTGAAAATACCATGACTTGGTCAGGCACACTTTAGTCCTCAGTGACATCTTTGCTTTTTAACACTTTAAAGAGGTCTTTTGCAGCAGATTTCCCCAATGCAGTACATCATTTGATTTCTTGACCGCTGCTTCCATGGGTGTTGATTGTGGATCCAAGTAAAATGATACCCAATCTTTCCTCCCTTTATAATGATGTTGGTTATTGGTCCAGTTCTCAGGATTTTTGTTTTCTTAATGTTGATGGATAATCCATACTGTAGGCTGTGGTATTTGATCTTCACCAATAAATGCTTCAAGTCCTCTTCACTTTCAGCAAGCAAGGTTGTGTCATCTGTATATCACAGGTTGTTAATATCTTCTTTCAATTTTGATGTCACGTTCTTCTTCATATAGTCCAGCTTCTCGGATTATCTGCTCAGCATGCAGATTGAATTTTTTTTTTTTTTTTTTTTTTAGGTATGGTGAAAGGATACAACCCTGGGTACATACCTTTTCCAATTTTAAATCACAGAGTATTTCTTATTCTATTTGAATGACTGCTTCTGGGTCTACGTAGAGATTCTGAATGAGCACAATTAAGTGTTCTGGAATTCCCATTCTTTACAATGTTATCCATAAAAGGTTACGATCCACAAATTATATCCATAATTTGTTATGATCCACACTATGCCTTTGCACAATTAATAAAACTCTTGTAAACATCTTTCTGGTATTTTCTGCTTTCAGCCAAGATCAATCTGACATCAGCAATGACATACCTCATTCCATGTCCTCTTCTGAACATGGCTTGAATTTCTGGCAGTTCCCTGTCTATGTACTGCTGCAATCATTTTTAACTATCTTCAGAAAAATTTTACTTGCATGTGATATTAATGATGTTGTTCAATGATTTCCAAATTCTATTGGATCACCTTTCTTTGGAATGGCCACTTATATGGATTTCTTCTAGTCGGTTGGCCAGGTAGTTGTCCTGCAAATTTCTTGGCATAGACCATAGACGAGTGAGCATTTCCAGCATTGCATCAGTTCGTTGAAACATCTCCACTGGTATTCCATTTTTCATCAGTGAATTGTTTTTCACCAATGACTTCAACAGATCTTGGACTTCTTCCTTTAGTACCTCTGGTTCTTGATCATGTACTACCTCCTGAAATGGTTGAACATCAACCAATTCTTTTTGATACAGTGACTCCGTATTCCTTCCATCTTTTTTTTTTTTTTTTTTTTTTGCCTCTTGTATTGTTCAATATTTTGCCCATAGAATCCTTCAGTAATGCAACTTCAGGACTGAATTTTTTCTTCAGTTCTTTCAACTTGAGAAATGCCGAGTGTGTTCTTCCCATTAAAGAAATCAAATACTGTATTATATCAGTTTTAAAATGCAATTTTGTTTTTCCTACAATTCACCATTTTTGAGATCTGGAACATCTTACAATCTGACTGTGTGTTCAAGTTTAATTGGCAACATTTTTGTTTTCTTTTTTTCTCTGTGGCATTAAAATAATGGTGCATCTTACAACAGAAGACAACTTATATCCCATGAATATGATACAAACTGTAGGAGGCACTAGCTACTGCACCTTTTCAGACACAGTTTTGATATCCGCTACCATGCAACAAATACATAACTATTTCTAACACTAAGTATTTGCACAGCTAACGTATATCAAATGATATTGACTGTGAAAAGGCATGTAACTGGTAGGGTAAGAGTGAAATACTCATTTCAGATTTTTATGAAAAGTTTCACTTCCCTTTAGTCTAACTTCCTTTAGCTTAACGTGCTTCTTTGTAGCCTGTGCTAAAATTCCATTAATTTACTATTTCTCTGAAATGCCCACATTATCTCTTCCACATTAATAAATTAGTTAACATATTATTAATAAATTTATAAAACAAGTGCTCTGACCAGAAAATTGTCTTTCCTTACATTTTTGCTTTTTATCTTAATAAAAAAGTTCCCTTTTACCTCCTTTATTTTATTTTTTTAATCTCCACCTTACTTCTGTTAAGTCGAGACTGCCTCCTCCAATCTCCTTTCTAGTATATACTGTCCACCTAGCAGACTTGGATAAAATCTCACCTGCCTGTTTGTTGTCTCATTCTGCTTTTAATTCATCCCTGGTCCGTGCTTTCCCTCTCTGCTACCTGTGTTTTCTGTATTCTGACACCGACGTTGCATTGCCTGAGTTCTGCCGCCTACTCTCTTATAGTTTCAGGTTTCCTTTTATGACTTATGCCCTCTCCTTCCAGCATTAAAACATGTCAGCACATGCTGGGCATACATATTTTCCTTCACATTTAAGTCACATTTTACTTTTCGCAAATGAAGTTATGGTTAAGGGAACCCTTTTTGCCTTCTAACATTTCTGTGTGGGAACTTCTGCTCCCAGGAGTGAATGGTATTGAAGTACCATGTCTACTTCTCCTTTCCTCCTCCACTGCCCTCTTCCCCGAGGGAGACATGGCCTCTCTGACTAGCAGATCTGGGAAAGAGAACTCAGCATGTTCACTTGGGCCCTTCTGGCTTTCCTCTGAATCTGCCTGCGGTGGGAGGTTCATTCCAGTATATTCTGGTACAGCCTATGTACCACAAAAATGTAGCCTCTGTCTCTTATGGGTACAAAGGGCTACTATTGCCCTCGTGATCTGGTGGTTTAAAAAAAGAAAAAAAAACCATTGCCATTGAGTCGATTCTGACTCATATTGGTTAGATACATCAATCGAGTACTAAGAATCCATGTGGGTGCTATTACAAGGTGTTTTTGCCACTCCACCTTCACCAGTGCAGCTGGTGTTTTGATTCCTGTCTATCTAATGCCTATGTGTTTTGTTTTTTTTTTTAATTGGTTCAAGTAAGGGAGTTTTTTTTTTTTTTTTTTGGTCCCAAACCTTCCCCTTTCATGTTCCCAAGACCAGTTGCCATCTAGTAGATTCTGACTCACAGTGACCCCATGTGTATCAGAATAGAACTGTGCTCCACAGGCTTTCAATGATTGATTTTTTGTGGGAGTAGATTGCCAGGCCTTTGTTCTAAGGCACCTCTGGGTAGACTGGAACCTCCAACTTTTCAGTTAGCAGGTGAGCAAATTAACTATTTGCACCAACCAGGGACTCCAGACTCTCAGAAGATGTAAGAAAACAATGTCATTATCAAAAGATGGAATTAAAAAACACACACGCAGCAATCAAAAGTGCCAACTGCCTGAGAGTTTAGTGGGCCCCATTTCTGGAGACATCCAACTATTGGAAGGAAGGTAAGATTTGTTAAGCCTCTATTATGTACTAACAGCTTTTAGATGCATTTTCCCATTTAATTCTTACAACTGTACTTGGAGTTTTTTTGTTGTTGTTAAGTGCCATCGAGTTGGTTCCGACTCATAGCAACCATAGCAACCCTTTGTACAACAGAATGAAACACTGCCCGGTCCTGTGCCATCCTCATGATCGTCGTTATATTTGAGTCCATTGTTGGAGCCACTGTGTCAATCCACCTTGTCGAAGGTCTTTCTCTTTTTCACTGACCTTCTACTTTACCAACCAGTCCTTCTCCAGGGACTGGTCCTTCCTGATAACATGTCCAAAGTCTGTGAGACAATGTCTTGGCTTCCTTGTTTCTAAGGAGCATTCTGGCTGTACTTCTTCCAAGACAGATTTTTTCATTCTTTTGGCAGTGCATGGTATATTCAACACTCTTCGCCAGCACCATAATTTAAAGGTGTCAAATTTTCTTCAATTGTCTTTATTCATTGACCAGCTTTCCCATGCATATGAGCCAAAAGAAAACACCATGGTTTGGGTCAGGTGCACATTAGTTCTTAAAGTGACGTCTTTGCTTTTTAACACTTTAAAGAAGTCTTTTGCATAAGAGTTGCCCAATGCAATGCATCTTTTGATTTCTTCACTGCTGTTTCCATGGGCATTGATTGTGGATCCAAGCAAAATGAATCCTTGACAACTTCACTCTTTTCTCTGTTTATAATGATGTTGCTTATTGGTCCATTGGAGGATTTTTGCTTTCTTTATGTTGAGGTGCAATCCATACTGAAGGCTGTAGTCTTTGATCTTCAGCAGTAAGTGATTCAAGTTTTCTTCACTTTAAGCAAGCAAGGTTGTGTCATCTGCTTAATGCAGGTTGTTAATGAGTGTTCCTGCATTCCTGATAACCCATTCTTTTTCATGTAGTGCAGCTTTTCAGATTATTTGCTCAGCATACAGATTGAATAAGTACAGTAAAGGAAAAAACCCTGATGCACACCATTTCTGAGTTTAAACCACACAGTATCCCCTTGTTCTGTTCAAATGACTGCCTCTTGATCTATGTACAGGTTCCTCATGAACACAATTAAGTGTTATGGAATTTCCATTCTTTGCAATGTTATCCGTAATTTGTTATGATCCACACAGTCAAATGCCTTTGCATAGTCAATAAAAGACAATAAACATCTTTCTCTGCTTTCCCTGCTTTCAGCCATGGTCTATCTGACATCTGCAATGATATCTCTCGTTCCACGTACTCTTCTGAATCTGGCTTGAAGTTCTGGCAGTTCCCTGTTGATGAACTACTACAATCACTTTTGAATGATCTTATTTCACAGTTGACAAAACTGAGATCAGAAAGCTTAATGTTCCGCACCCGGCAAGAAAAACAAGATTACACACAAATCTATCTGATTAAAAAACTCGTACATGTTCTCTTTATCACAAGTCTCTTATATCTTAGGCTGCTGACTGCTTGGTGGAGACCTCCAGCTCCAGAGACCTCCAGCTGAGATACCTGACTAACCAGAAGCAGAAGTCTGCTTCCTTCCCCATAGCTGCTCCAAAACCACTGACTAAAATTATTTTAACTGTGCATGTACATGAATGACAAAGCTCACATAAAAAAATAATAATTCTCCAGGTGCAGGGACAAAAAGGGAACCCACAGCCAGAGCTGAGATTGAGGCTGCATGGTCTATGGAGGTCCGGGAACTGGATAGGTACCTTGGGGTCCAGGGTTTTAAACGTACCCAGGGAACAGAATCTAGGCTGCAGGCATCTCACACAGTAGGGAGCCTGGGACATGTCTGTCTAATATCCCAGGGTTGTCATCTGAGGAGAGATCTCCCTCAAAAATTATGAGTAGATGGACCAGTTGACACCAGAGGACTCCATGAGATTATCAACCCGAGATACTCTTTAAACTTTAAGCCAAAACTATCCCCTGGGATCATCTCTTAGCAAAATATCTGAGTGGCACACAAAGTAAAGGATATACCCTGTAAGAATAGTGAGCTACTAAAAAACCATCTATATGAGACCAAAAGGTCAACAATAACTCTAAAGCAAAGAGGAGAAGATAAGGGAGCAGGGAAACTACAGTACTGGAAATGGAGCAACCAGAACACAATTAAAGAGAATGCTGAAAATTGTAAAAAAAAAAAAAAGTAGTGAAAGTAATTGAAATTGTCAAATGAGAACCAAATTTGGTGTGTAAACTTTTATCAAAAACATAATATTATTAAAAAAGAAAAAGAATGATGAGTAGAAACAGAAAAGCCCACACACACACAAAAAAAATACACTGAAATCCCAAGCCTATACCCTCCAAGGATGCAAAGCTAAATAGTGACTCTCCATGGAATATTAGAAACAATACATAAAGCCAGTAATGGAAAAATATAGTCTGCAAATATAAAGCCCCCCACGTGTCTCCTTCTTGGTCATACAGTGGGGGCTTGTGTTCTGCTGTGATGCTGGAAGCTATGCCACGAGTATTCAGATACCAGCAGGGTCACCCATGGAGGATAGGTTTCAGCTGAGCTTCCAGACTCAGACAGACTAGGAAGAAGGACCTGGAAGTCTACTTCTGAAATGCATTAGCCAGTGAAAACCTTATGAATCGCAGCAGAACATTGTCTGATATAGTGCTGGAAGATGAACCTCCCAGGTTGGAAGGCACTCAAAAGATGACTGGGGAAGAGCTGCCTCCTCAGAGTAGAGTTGACCTTAATGACATGGATGGAGTAAAGCTTTTGGGACCTTCATTTGCTGATGTGGCATGACTCAAAATGAGAAGAAGCAGCTGCAAACATCCATTAATAATAGGAACCTGAAATGTATGAAGTATGAATCTAGGAAAATTATGAATCGTGAAAAATGAAATGGAAAGCATAAATATCGATATCCTAGGCATTAGTGAGCTGAAATGGACTGGTATTGGCCATTTTGAATCAGACAATCATATAGTCTACTATGCTGGGAATGACAACTCGAAGAGGAGTGGTGCTGCATTCATTGTCAAAAAGAATGTTTCAAGATCTATCCTGAAGTACAACGCTATCAGTGATAGGATAATATCCATACACCTACAAGGAAGACCAGTTAATATGACTATTATTCAAATTTATACACCAACCACTAGGGCCAAAGATGAAGAAATAGAAGATTTTTATCAGCTGCTACAGTCTGAAATTGATTGAACATACAGTCAAGATGCATTGATAATTACTGGCAATTGGAATGCGAAAGTTGGAAACAAAGAAGAAGGATCAGTAGTTGGAAACTATGGCCCTGGTGATAGAAACAATGCCACAGATTGAATGATAGAATTTTGCGAGACCAACGAATTCTTCACTGCAAATACCTTCTTTCACCAACATAAACGGTGACTATACACATGGACCTCGCCAGATGGCACACACAGAAATCAAACTGACTACATCTGTGGAAAGAGATGATGGAAAAGCTCAATATCATCAGCCAGAACAAGGCCAGGGGCCGACTGTGGAACAGACCATGAATTGCTTATATGCAAGTTCAAGCTGAAACTGAGGAAAATCAGAGCAAGTCCACGAGAGCCAAAATATGACCTTGAGTATATCCCACCTGAATTTAGAGACGATCTGAAGAATAGATTTGACGCGTTGAACACTAGTGACCTAAGACCAGATGAGTTGTGGAATGACATCAAGGACATCATCCATGAAGAAAGCAAGAGGTCACTGAAAAGACAGGAAAGAAAGAAAAGACCAAGATGGATGTCAGAGGAGACTCTGAAACTTGCTCTTGAGCATCGAACAGCTAAAGCAAAAGGAAGAATTGATGAAGTAAAAGAACTGAACAGAAGATTTCAGAGGGTGGCTCGAGAAGACAAAGTAAAGTATTATATTGACACGTGCAAAAAACTGGAGATGGAAAACCAAAAGGGAAGAACACACTCAGTGTTTCTCAAGCTGAAAGAACTGAAGAAAAAATTCAAGCCTCGGGTTGCAATAGTGAAGGATTCCATGGGGAAAATACTAAACAACACAGGAAGCATCAAAAGAAGATGGAAAGAATACACAGAGTCATTATACCAAAAAGAATTAGTCAATATTCAACCATTTCAAGAGGTGGCATATGACTAGGAACCAATGGTGCTGAAGGAAGAATTCCAAGCTGCTCTGAAGGCATTGGTGAAAAACAAGGCTCCAGGAATTGATGGAATATCAATTGAGATGTTTCAACAAACAGATGCAGTGCTGGAGGTGCTCACTCGTCTATGCCGAGGAATATGGAAGACAGCTTCCTGGCCAACTGACTGGAAGAGATCCATATTTATGCCTATTCCCAAAAAGGTGATCCAACCGAATGTGGAAATTATAGAACAATATCTTTAATAGCACACACAAGCAAAATTTTGCTGAAGATCATTCAAAAACAGTTGCAGCAGTATATCAACAGGGAACTGCCAGAAATTCAGGCTGGTTTCAGAAGAGGACATGGAACCAGGGATATCATTGCTGATGTCAGATGGATCCTGGCTGAAAGCAGAGAATACCACAAGGATGTTTACCTGTGTTTTATTGACTATGCAAAGGCATTCGACTGTGTGGATCATAACAAACTATGGATAACATTGCAAAGAATGGGAATTCCAGAACACTTAATTGTGCTCATGAGGAACCTTTACATGGACAAAGGGGCAGTTGTTTGGACAGAACAGGGGGATACTGATTGGTTTAAAGTCAGGAAAGATGTGCGTCAGGGTTGTATTCTTTCACCATATCTATTTAATCTGTATGCTGAACAAATAACCTGAGAAGCTGGACTCTACGAAGAAGAACAGGGCATCAGGATTGGAGGAAGACTCGTTAACAACATGCGTTATGCGGATGACACAACCTTGCTTGCTGAAAGTGAAGAGGACTTGAAGCACTTACTAATGAAGATCAAACACCACAGCCTTCAGTATGGACCGCACCTCAACATAAAGAAAACAAAAATCCTCACAACTGGACCAATGAGCAACATCATGATAAACAGAGAAAAGATTGAAGTTGTCAAGGATTTCATTTGACTTGGATCCACAATCAACAGCCATGGAAGCAGCAGTGAAGAAATCAAAAGATGCATTGCATTGGGAAATCTGTTGCAAAGGACCTCTTCAAAGTGTGGAGGAGCAAAGATGTCACCTTGAAGACTAAGGTGTGCCTGACCCAAGCCATATGAATATGCATATGAAAGCTGAACAATGAATAAGGAAGACCGAAGAAGAGTTGATGCCTTTGAATTGTGGTGTTCGTGAAGAATATTGAATATACCATGGACTGCCAAAAGAACAAACAAATCTGTCTTGGAAGAAGTGTGGCCAGGATGCTCCTTATAGGCAAGGATGGCAAGACTGTGTCTTACATACTTTGGATATGTTGTCAGGAGGGATCAGTCCCTGGAGAAGGACATCATGCTTGGCGGAGTACAGGGTAAGGGGAAAAGAGGAAGACCCTCCACGAGGTGGATTGACACAGTGGCTGCAACAATGAGCTCAGGAATAACAACAATTGTAAGAATGGTTCTGTTGTGCATAAGGTCGCTATGAGTCAGAACCGACTGGACGGCACTTAACAACAACAAATGTAAAGCAATGTAGGGCTTTAGCAAACTAAAAACTGCCCCATAGAGTCACTTCCACATCCCAAATCTCCACTGAAGAACTGCAGACAAAATTACAGAGCACACAGAGGAACACAGCATTGCAAGAAAAGAAATGGAAGAATTCACAGCCCAAAATCCAGAGTTAATAAAATACACTGAAAGTGATTTTAAAATAATGAATTAATAAAGGAATTGAATCCATAGAACACAAAACAGGACAAAAGAGGAAGGAGAAAGAGGAGAAGGAGACATGGGAGAAATGAGGGAAGGAAGAGGAGATGCTTTGAAAAAGAGCCTAGTAGAAATTCTAGATTCTTTGTTTGGACACTTGGTGAAGCCATCATGCTCTGCCTCTCTATGTGATTTGATGTTGATTGTTGTCTCAGAGCCATCAAGAAGTTATTATATTTATTTATATTATGTTTGCTTACCATGTCCTAGCTTCTTGTTTCTTTTGGTTTAGATATGCCCAAATAGGCTGGTTGTATGAGCTAATTTAATTATTGAAACCTTTGCAGCTCTTACATCCTGTGACCAGGTGATTAGAGCTGTTACTAGGTATGTGAGCCTAGGAGTCCATCTATTTTTCTTGTATGGATTCAGCCCAGATGTCCACGTAGTCAGTCACCAAGTGTGTGGTGCAGGCTTTCACCTACAGTGACAGACGGGAAGGGGTAATTGGAGTAGGCACAGTTATCTGGCTGCAGTAGGGGGGGTCATGTGCTGAGCAAGGCAGGGGGCTGACGGCTGCTGAGTATCTAAGAGGAAGGTGTGTCACTGTTTCCCAGAGCCTGTAGATGGGTAGATTTTGTAGCCAAACTATGGACACCCAATGCTGTTGGCTGTAAGGACTTGGAGACATCACTTATTTGAGGACCCCTGTCATGGATGGCTAGGTGGTGTGGGTAGAGCCACCCGTCCTCAGGCCCCTGATGTGGAAGGTGAGGCTCTGCTTAATGGGCAGAGTGGTGTCAAATGTTATGAATCTGCCATTCCACCTTACAGCTGATACAGTTGAAAATAGGCTTCAGGTATATACCCTGTTGCACTGTGCTAATGAGGGCCTACACTGTTGAAACGGGCCCACAGAGATCTATGCAGGGTTGAAAGACATTCAAAGTCTGTGGACCCCTCATGCCTGTGCCTAGGCAGCAGGGCTGTGCCTGTACTGAGTTCCTGGTTTAGGGAAGCTGGCAGATTATTTTTTCCTGTTTGTTAATTTGTTCCCTCTCCAAAGCCAGAAGAATGGCTCAGAGCAGGCAACGGGTCCTACTTCCGGCTGAAGCCAGCCCAGAACCCACGTGCAGACTGGGGAGGGGCAGGTAAATAGGAGAGAGGCTCTTCCCAAAGGGGGTGTTTTTTGATCCTAGGGATAGGTTAGATGTATGTACTTACCTTTTACTGATTAAGTGCCGCTTTTCACTGGTTCTGGAGGCTTGAGTAGACTCTCCCCCACTCGGTCTCTCCCAATATGGAAAACGCATCTTGATCACCACTGCTTGCCTCACCACCCGCACCAACTAATCCATCCTGCAGGGTGCCAGTTCCTGCTGGGTCAGGTCTGGCAACTCCTCATTGCTTCTGAACCATCTCTCCCTCCCCCTGCCACTCAGTCTGATTCCTCAACTTTGCCTTTGATGTTCAGGGCTCCTAGATTGTCATATATAATTGATTCACTTGTTTTTTCCGGTCTTTGTTGTAAGAGGGACCACAGGAAGCATCTGACTCCTTTGCCATCTTGGCCCTGCCTCCAAAGTAGAAATTCTGGTACTTAAAAAGTACAATACAGTAGATGAGAGATTTTAAGATAGAAAAGGAGGGAAGGATGAAATAGTTCAGATAAGCTCTAAGGCTTTTCCAGCTCTGAGTGTATCTTTCTCTATAACAGAGAAATCCAAGGTCCAGACCCATATATCATTAACTGAATTTACATTTCCAGGTTCCAGCAGCCCAGGAAGATGCTTTTGTTGAATGGACTGACTATGGGCAACATGTTCATCTTCTAACATGATCCCTCATCCATATTTAATTCAATCTTGCCTCACTGCCTTGACTATCCCCTTTCTCTCCTTTATGCAAGCACTTAGAATTTAAAAGGCAGTAATGCTTCTGAGTGCGCAGTATCTTAGATTCTTTTGACATAGTTGTCAGAAAAGTTCTGTTCCCTGCTGCCAGGAAGAGTGCAAAGTTTCCTCTGGCAAGAATATTTTCATACATTCAATTACCATTTAGGATAGTCTGATTCCAAGTGGTTGAGCTCAGGTGCTTTCCATGCATGACTACTTCAAATAACATTTTCCTGTTTATTTAATTAAAATTTTTAGTAAGTAAGTACTCGTTTCCTCTCTTACCTACTTCCTGTGAATTCAAGTTTTCACTCTAAGAATTCTATTTGTAAGTTTCCTAATTCAAATGGTATTTGTTTTGTATTTGCATTTTCAAATTAAAGTGGCAATAAAGACAGGCTATTAAAGAAAATTATTTTTATTTTTATTAAGGGAGTACACTGAAAGAACCAGTTGAAAGAAATTCAAAAGCTCTTCAGAAATGTCTTTTTGTCTCAGAGGGGAGTAAATTAAGGCGTGGTGCAGAGATAACTATGCAGAACCGAATGTCCATTAACAGAAGTCATTGTGGGAGTAAATAAGATGTCTCAGAAACTTGGAATTAGGGAGTCTCCCACAGCCTACACAAGCCCATTGCCAATCGTGTGTTAGTTGTTTTCTGGTAAGGGGTTCAGATTTATCATAAACCGCCTCTACAGCAAGTTTCATTTCAAATCTTTATGCCTACTTTCTTCTCCTCTTGGTAGTCCAGACAGATCTGGAAACATCCAAAGACCGTCTGAATTATACCTATTCCTATCTCCCCTGGACCAGATGCTGGCCGAAAGAAAACCAAATCAGTTGTTACTCAGTTGATTCTGGCTCATGGTGACTCTATGAATATCAGAGTAGAACTGTGCTCTATCAGGTTTTCAATGGCTAATTTTTGGGAAGTAGGTTTCCAGGCCTTTCTACTGAAGTGCATCCGGGTGGACTCAAAATTCCAACTTTTGGTTAGCAGCACAGCATGTTGACCATTTGCACCATCCATGGACTCCGTTGCTAGCCCAGACCTATATAAATCCAGGCTCTACATAAACTCACCAAGATCTAAACATACACGAGGAGTCCAGACTTACCCCAGAGCTTAAAAATGTAGACAAGGGCCAACCAGCAGCTGCCAAGTCAATTCCTACTCATGTGGACCCCATGTGTATCAGAGTAGAGCTGTGCTCCACAGGGTTTTCAATGACTGATTTTCAAAAGTAGATTGTCAGGCCTTTATTACAAGGCATCTCTGGGTGGATGTGAACCTCCAACATTTTGGTTAATAGCCAAGTGCAGTAACCATTTTCACCATCCAGAGACAGACAGGGCCCATCCCGCTGAAATTTGGGGAGACTGATACTTTCTGTAGTATTTATTTTGAATCACTAACTTTGTGAGAAAATTTTATTTTAAAAGAAGCTATTTGACTTTCATCCTGTGAAAATGATGAGTTCACTGATTGTCTTCAAGTCCAAGCATATAGAACTTCTCTGGTTGGAGTAAACTGGATGGGAAGGGCATCACCCATCAGTTCATTCATTGAACATATTTATGTTTCCAGGAGATACAAAGTGCAAGAGCAGGATTTCTTCTGAAATCACACAAGCCTGAATCCCAAATCACACTGGTCAGTACCAATTCTGAGTATTGGGACTCAGGTTTTCATTGTAGTAATAGCATTGTTGTTGTTGTTGCTAGGCGCCATCGAGTTGTTTCTTACCCTATATGCAACAGAAGAAAACACTACCTGGTCCTTCGCCATCCTCGCAGTTGTTGCTATATTTGAGTCCACTGTTGCAGCCACTGTGTCAATCCATCTTGCTGAGGGTCTTCCTCTCTTTTACTGACCCTCTACTTTACCAAGCATGCTGTCTTTCTCCAGGTACTGATCCCTCCTGATAACATGTCCAAAGTAAGTGAAATGAAGTTTCGCTGTCCTCGCTTCTAAGAATCATTCTGGCTGTACAGTCAGCCCTCAGCATCCACAATTTCTGCATCTGAAGATTCAACCAGTCATGGATTGAAAATACTCTGAGGGAAAAAAAAGTTCCAAAAAGCAAAACTTGAATTTGCTGCTCGACCAGTGCTACGCTGAATCCACATGAAGTGATGTGTAGGCATCCCCTGCTATAGCCTCCTGCCACTTCACAGATACTCAGTCTCTCTCCAGCACTCATTTAAGCGTTGTTCACTTGTGTCTCGTTCGCTTACTACTTGTGTTGTGGGCACCCTTTGTTTCTGTGAAAAAAAAGGCTCCTAAAAGCAGGGAAGTGATCAAAGGAATCCGTTAAAGACTAAATGTGAGAGTTTGAGGAGATCAAGAAGGAGTTTCAGGTTAGTAAGGGATGGCTGGCTGGCTGTGTAAAGCACTTCAGCCTCAAGAACTTCAAGATCATGGGAGAGTCAGCATTGGCTGATGCCCAGGAAGCACCAGCATTCCCAGAGAGCTCATGAAACTCATAGAAGAGAAAGTCTACCTTCCAGAGTAAGTCTTCCATTGTGATGAAACAACAATTTACATTGTATCATTATATTAAAAGTAATCTAGAGATGTTTTCAAGTATACTGGAGGATGTGCATAGATTATATGCAAATACTGCGCCATTTATATAAGGAACTTGAGCGTGCTCAGATTTTGGTACTCATGGGGGTCCTAGAGCCAATCCCCAGGGGATATCAAGGAATAACTACTTTCTTCTAAGTCAGATTTTTTCTTTCTTCGAGCAGTTCATGGTATATACCATATTCTTTGCCAACACCATAATTCAAATGCATCAATTTTCTTTGGTCTTTCTTATTCATTGTCCAGTTTTCACATGCATTTGAGGTGATTGAAAGTACCATGGCTTGGATCAGGCACAGGAGCCCTGGTGGTTCAATGGTTAAGTGCTCAGCTACCAGCCAAAACGTCCGCAGTTAGAACCCACCTTATGGGGCAGTTTTACTCTGTCCTATAGAGTTGCTATGAATCAAAATTGAGTAGGTGGAAATGGGTTTGATTTTTTGGGTCAGGTGCACCTTAGTCCTCAAAGTGACATCTTTGCTTTTTAACACTTTAAAGAGCTCTTTTGCAGTAGATTTACCCAGTGCATACATCATTTGATTTCTTGACTGCTGCTTCCATGGACACTGATTGTGGATCCAACCAAGTAAAAGGAAATACTTGACAACTTCAGTTTTTTTTCTCCATTTATCATGATGCTGCTTATTGGTCTGGTTGTGAGAATTTGTGTTTTCTTTACGTTGAGGTGAATTCTATATTGAAGGCTATAGTCCAGTAATAGTATTATCTCATATTAATCCTCTGAGACCAGTTTTATTATTATTTCCTCTTACAGATGGCAAAAATAAAGTTCGAGAGAAACCACACTGGGATAATTTCATGGAGGGGATTAGAATTTAGGTGAGTTTTGACTGATGAATAAATAGAGTTAGGAAGAAAAGACTTTCCAAGAATGTATATTCCCAAAACTCACTGCTATCGAGTGGAGTCCAATTCACAGCAGCCCCACAGAGTATCCAAGGCTGTAAATCTCTATGGAAGCAGACTGCCACATCTTCCTCCCTAGGAGAGGCTGGTGGTTTTGAACTGCTGACTTTTCAGTTAGCAGTCGATTGCTTTAATCATTTCACCACCAGGGCTTCCTAAAATAAAATCCAAGAAAGTATGTTTGGGACATTAAACCACATTTGCTTATGTAGAGGGCTCATCTAGAAGAAGAAATCTCTTTAACTTGTGTAAGAATTACTTGGAGTTTTGAGGTTCATTCTTAATAGGCAACCACTTTTTTTCTCATATGGGTTATCCAAAGACCACAGTTTAAGAAAAAATAACAGGAAATAAGAATGGAAGCATAGATTATGAAAGCTCTTACATGTCAAGCAAAAATGTTGGGACCTAATCCCAAAGTTAAAGGAAATAAACCAAGTATTTTTGAGCTGGAGAGTGACATGAGCCAGGCATTCATTTTTAAGCATAACTGTGTTGCTCCTCTCTGCTTCAGAGACAATATTGTCTTAAACCTTCTGAACACAAACAGAAGATCTAAAGTTAGTGTTTTCTCAGACTGATCATTGTGTCTCACTTCCCTAATTCTGTGGTTACCTTAAAGTTTGTGTTTATAAAGTGCCTACAACTCAATTACTGTCTGAAACAATCTCCATGCTGTGGGGACTGTAGGCAGGTATCGTGATCAAAATGGTAAATGTCAAGTAAACTATTCACACATAGTTTTGCACTTCTTCTTTTTGCTTTTATTTTTCCTAATTTGAAGAAGTCGTTATCAAGTATGTTCAGTAAAGGCCTTTTTAATCCATTTTGTTCATATAGATTAAGTAGTCATTACGTTCAGAGATTGAAATTCATGCCTGACAAAATCTTGAGGCATGATTAGAAGTAATGAGATTATTTCCACAAGCCACTCAAGAATGCCAATCTCATAACCTAAAGTATTCCACGACTTAATGTATTCCCTTATAAAATGTTATAAAAAAATGTATCAGAAAAAATACTTGCATTTATTAAGCACACAAAGAAAAACAATAATATGATAGTATCGTATTTTACCTCTTTGTTTGTAAAACTTAAAAGTGATGGTGCTTCAAATGTGACACAGGAGCCTAAAATACACAATCGATTTACTCATATCACCTATAAATCAGATACGCCCTAGTTAAATCACATAAAGTCCCCACTGATCTCTTCTATATGATGTGCTTTGTTAATTTGAACCTTGATCCTCATTCCTTGATTTATTTTCTTTCTATAATAAGTCCCAGAACAATGATGCTGGGTCATGTGCCTTGATCTTAAATTGACGATCACTGTAGGTCAAAAGTCCATAGAAGAAAGAAAGACAACCTTTGCTGATGAAATCACATGAGTTGATGAAATCCATGAAAAGCAGCTGTTCTAGATGTCAACCAAATTTTTCTTAGGACTCATCCCTAATTTTTTCTCTTATGGCATTGATGGCAGCCAAAGTTTTGTGCTTTAGTGTGCGTTTAACTGCTTTCTGCGTGAACCTAGGTAAGATTTCCGAGAAATAAACTTAATAAGGTACTGATTACCTGGGTGAATTCTATATAATCTGTCAGGAAATTCTTGACTGAAAGGAAAACCTTTGTTCCTCCATTACTTGTTTTTTATGTCCTCTTATTTGCCTTTTATTATCAGGTTAAATTATCTTTCCTTGTTTGACCTTCCCACAAACCAGCAAAAACTGCTCTGTTACACTAGAAAGAGGACGAGACCGAGAGAAAAACCAGACGCACAAAGATTGAGCACACATTCACAAAGCTCTCTTTGGTTTTATCTCTATATAATACACTTTCCTAGATGCTTCAAAGACTTTATAATACAACCTCACACATACATTGGTGTGTAATATTCAAGAATGATGGTTTTCCAGAAAGTAATGGACAGAACTTTCAAGCAGTAGTTTGTCCAATCCAAAACTGATGAAAGTTGTACAGTTGTATTTCGAAAGAATGCCTAAATGGACTGATGAGATTTCATTTCACTTAACCCTTAATTTCAACTCTTTTTATCCATAGAATTTAATATAGTATCAGTAAAAAAAATTCATAGAATTTTTTTCTTCTCCCTGAAAAAGAGAAATTTTATGGCCCTTAAACCCACCTAATTTTAGAAATATAAAACCATTAAGCTTACAAAATGTCTAGAAAGGTCCAGAGATAGATCATATGATATTTCCTGCTCTTTTTTTCTTAAAAAATTATTTAATTTAAACTCGTGGATATTTGCACCTGGGAATGTTTTTCCCACTAATCAGCCTGAAAAGACTATGAAGTTGGTATTACCAATTTCCTGGCAGACTCTGAACTGAAGTGGCATTTTGCACATAATGTAATGGTCTTTCTTGATTCAAAACCTCCAAGCAAGGGTTGGAAATAGGCCAGCACATCTGCAATATATCGTTGTATATATCATCACCGTCTGAATAGAGATGTATTTTGAAACCTGCACATTTTAGAATAACTTTTTTTCCCTTCATTTCTTCTTCCTTAAAGAATTTCAACTTGTTTCCTTGTCATTTTATTTCCAGATTGTAGGACTGGGTCCTTCACACAATTTAATTTTTTTTCAAATATTTCTAAAGAAAATATATCAGGATAAACATCTATACATGTTCATACTTTGTTTTGTGCATTATGAGACATTGAAAATTTTACAGAAAGCATTACTTTTTAAAAATGTCATATCAAAATGAAGATATCCTCTAGAATCTAAAGTAAATTCCTTTGGTTCTCTTAACAGGTTTTCTTTATGCTTATGAGAATCTAAGGACTATCTCTTCCCCATAGTGTTCAACTGAAGAAATATTTATGCACCCCATTAAAATTTTGAAGGGGATATTTAAAGAGAATTCTAGACCCCTCCTTCAAATAAATAGGAAAAAGACAGAAGACTCATTTTAAAAAATGGGTAAAAAACTTGAACAGACCTTTCACAAAAGAGGATTTCCAAATGTCCATAAACCATAAACATTCATGAAAGCGTGCTCAAATACATTAGTCATCAGGGATATGTGAATCAAGACTACAATGAAATAGCAGTGTACACCTACCACTCTGGTTAAAATGGAAAAGACAGACAACAAAAGAATTTTGATGATGGGAAGCAATCAGAACTCTCAAATTGCTGATGGAGATGTAAACCAGTAAAACCACTTTAGAAAACTGTTTGGCAGAAACACTGCCTGATCCTGCACCATGCTCACAATCATTGTTATGCTTGAGCCCATTGTTGCAGCCACTGTGTCAATCCATCTTGTTGAGGGTCTTCCTCTTTTCTGCAGAGCCAGTACTTTCCCAAGCATGATGTCTTTCTCCATGGGCTGATCCCTCCTGACAACATGTCCAAAGTATGTCAGACCTAGTCTTGCCATCCTTGCTTCTAAGGAGCATTCTGGTTGCACTTCTTCCAAAACAGATTTTTTTGTTCTTTGGACAGTCCATGGTATATTCAATATTCTTCAACAACACCGCAATTCAAAGGTGTCAATTCCTCTCTGATCTTCCTTATTCATTGTCCAGCTTTCACATGCATATGATGCAACTGAAAACACCACGGCTTGGATCAGGTACACCTTAGTCTTCAAGGTGACATCTTTGCTTTTTTCAACATTTTAAAGAGACCCTTTGCAGCAGATTTGCCCAATGCAATGAGTCTTTCGATTTCTTGACTGCTGCTTCCACGGATGTTGATTGTGGATCCAAGTAATATGAAATCCTTGACAATTCAATCTTTTCTCTGTTAATCATGATGCCTTACTGGTCCAATTTTGAGGATTTTTGTTTTCTTTATGTTGAGCTGTAATCCATACTGAAAGCTGTGGTCTTTGATCTTCATCAGTAAGTGCTTCAAGTCCTCTTCATATTCAGCAAGCAAGGTCATGTCATCTGAACAATGCAGGTTGTTAATGAGTCTTCCAGCAGTCCTGCTGCCCCATTCTTCTTTGTATAGTCCAGCTTCTTGGGTTATTTGTTCAGTATACAGGTTGAATAGGTATGGTGAAAGGATACAACCCTGATGCACGCCTTCCCTGATTTAACATATGTTCACCAAAAGGCAGTTACTAAAATGTTCTTAGCAGTATTATTTGTAGTAGTCAAAAACTGGATACTATCCGTATGTTTTCAATAGTAGTATGGATAAATAAATTGTGGGATATTTCTACACTGAAATTTTATCAGTAATGAAATGAACAATTCTAAATGATATAAATGAACCTCACAAAAATGCATACTATATGATTCCATTTATATAAAGTGCAAAAATAGGCAAAATTATCTATGGTATTAGAAGTCAATGCACTGGTTACTCTTGGGAGGATCATGGCTAAAGAAGAGTACAAGGAGGGTTATGGCGTTCCAATAATGTACTGTTTCTTGTTCTAGGTGCAGCTTCAACAGCTGTATACTTAATTAAGACTTGTGATTTTTTTAATGACTATGTTATACTCCAATGATTTTTTTTTTTAAGTTAAGACTATTTTTTCCATCTATCTTGGTATAGGAATTTAGCCTGAAGAAAACCAAATTGTAGTAAAGCTCAAATATTTACCTAGAAGAATGTGCATTACAGAATTAATTTTAACAGCAAAAATATTGAAATAAACCAAATGACAAGTAGTGGGAAATCTGTTTAAAATTTTGACTCATGCAAAAAATGAAACACAGCTTATTTAAAAATGTATTTGGCATTAATATTTATTCTACATAAAATATTTTATTATGTTAATAAACAAAAAAGTTAAGTTATGAAAAAAAGTGTGCTTAATATGAATATATGTATATAGATTGGGGGCCGATGTCTTGAGTACACCAGGAGAATTTTTCACTTTTATATTCTACCTGGAAGATGCCTGGAGCTGTGAAATTCACAGCCTGCCAGATGGCACATGACCACCTTTCTGGACATCTACCAAAATAATTTTATTGTTTATCTCTCAATAAAGTATTATAACAACATCTGTAAAAAGATCTGGAGTTAGAAGACTAAAAGGGAAGAACATGCTCCACATTTCTCAAGCTGAAAGAACTAAAGAAAAAATTCAAGCCTTGAGTAGCAATAGTGAAATATTCTATGGGCAAAATACTGGACAATGCAGGAAGCATCAAAAGAAGATGGAAGAAATATGCAGAGTCAGTGTACCAAAAAATATTGGCTGATGTTCAACTAGTTCAGAAGGTAGCATATGGTCAAGAACTGACGGTACTGAAGGAAGAAGTCCAAGCTGTGTTGAAGACACTGGCGTAAAACGAAGTTCCAGGAACTGGCAGAATACTAGTTGAGATGTTTCAACAAAGAGGCAGTGCTGGAAGTGCTCACTCATCTATGCCTAGCAATTTGGAAGACAGCTACCTGGCCAACTGATTGGAAAAGATCCATATTTATGCCTATTCCAAAGAAAGGTGATCCAATCAAATGTGGAAAGTACAGAACAATACCATTAATATTACAGGCAAGTAAAATTTTGCTGAAGATCACTTAAAAGCAGTTGCACCAGTACATTGACAGGGAACTTACAGAAATTCAAGCCAGATTCAGAAGAGGACTTGGAATGAGGGATATCATTGGTGATTTCAGATGGATACTGGCTGAAAGCAGAGAATATCAGCTTTTTATTGACTCTGCAAAGGCATTCGACTCTTTGGATCATAACAAATTATGGATAAGATTGTGAAGAATGGGAATTCCAGAACACTTAATTGGGCTAGTGAGGAACCTACACATAGGTCAAGAAGCAGTTCTTCAAATACAACAAGGGGATGCTGCATGGTTTAATGTCAGGAAAGGTCTGCATCAGCGTTGTATCCTTTCACTATACTTATTCAATTTGTATGCTGAGAAAATAATCCAAGAAGCTGGACTATATGAAGAAGGACAGGGCATCAGGAGTGGAGGAAGACTCATTAACAACCTTTGTTATGCAGATGACACAACCTTACTTGCTGAAAGTGAAGAGGACTTGAAGCCCTTATTGATGAAGATCAAAGACCACAGCTTTCAATATGGCTTACACCTCAACATAAAGAAAACAAAAATCCTCACAACTGGACCAATAAGTAACATCATGATAAACTGAGGAAAGCTTGAAATTGTCAAGGATTTCATTTTACTTGGATACCCGTGGGAGGGAAACCCTGGTGGCGCAGTGGTTAAGTGCCATGGCTGCTAACCAAGAGGTTGGCAGTTCAAATCCACCAAGCGCTCCTTGAAAACTCTATCGGGCAGTTATATGCTGAACAAAAACTAGGGGAAGTAGAGACAGGAAATAAATTCTGAACCACAGAGTAGAATGCCTTTGACAACTAAAGTTAAGAGATCAAGTTTCAGGAAAATGAATGAGGTCAAGTCAGAACAATGTCTTAGTGGAAGCACCAAACCAAGTTCAAAGCTAAAATGGGGCTGAAAGGGGAAGTGGGGATGGGACAGAGGTAGAGATGTAGCAAGGCATTTGGAAAGGGGGACAACAGGAAGCTAGGTCATCAGATCAGAAAGTTCCTGGGCCTTAAATACTAGGGTATGGTGGTGTCACTAGGGCTGGTGTCTCCCAGTGTGATAACTCATGATATCATCCTCCTCCATGCTAATTACTACAGTATTGTAGCTAGAACACCAGAAAATTTGTCAAAATCAGAGACTATAAAAACACCCAGCAATGAAAAAAATAGCGCATGCTTGTAGTGCATGCAGACGAAACCACAAGATTTGAAGTGTCATTGCATTTGGGTAATAATGACAGCTCTGACCAGAGCTCATTAGAAGGTTCAAAAAGTAAATTAGCATAGAGTTTTAGCCTTGTAGCTATATTGATACATGTAAGCTGTACTTACAAAAAAAAAAAATGTTTTATAGCTAACTACAGGGATATTTTACAAAAAATAATAAATTTCTGCTGAAATGCTGCACAAAAATTTTACAGACAGTCATTTTGGTGTCTCCCTTTCTGACAGTGTCACCCAGCGCAGTCTGCACCCCCACATCCCCCTGGTAATGCCACTTTTAGGCTAACCCTGTATCTTTTCTACCTGATTGAGGCTTTAGAACACCTGTTCTGTTCTTTCAAGCTCCCTACATTTCTTTACAACTAAGAACCATCAATTCACATGTAGCATATAAACCTGTCCACTGCGGGAAATCTAAGAAAATAAAGAGAAAAGGTATTCTGATTTATATAGGTAAAGATCCTAATCCTTGCACCTTTCTTGGGCTGAAAAAAAGAAAAAAAAGAAAGAGAGAGAGAATTAACTTCAACATGATTTTACTCATATTTCCTAACTGAAAAAGCTGATAAACAAAAAGAACCTCTTGTTTTTGTTTGTTTTCCCCCTTTTGTGGATGTTTCATTGATTAAAGTTTAGCTCCTATTCCACTAAAAATAAAGCCAGCTGTCCTTCTAGTCTATCACTCACAGCTCTGCAAGTGACCCACAGTGAACCAGTTAGTGAATACAGATGGAGAACTGCAGAAGGGGGGTGGGTTTATAAAAGAGTCTCCTGGACTTCAACTAAGCTCAGGCTGCAATAAAATGTTAATGAAAATGCATTAAGAGGAACAGTCAGGGACAATAATAATTAACCACATAAAACACCACTGAATTATTTTAAATGATCTCCCCCACCCCCAACATTACACCTGCCCAGAAAGAACAGGTCAGATGGAAAAGCTCTTGCAAAACTGACCAAAGGTTAAAGTTCTCACAAACCACAGAGTGCAATGAATTCCAGAGGACAGATGTAAAGTCTCCTGCCTGAGGTCAGATTTGGAGTGGTTGTAGAAAATGTATTCCACTGGATACTGTCTTCAAAGTCATGTTCAAACACCTCCTGAAGGAGAAGTGTTTTGAAGATGGTTAGAGCAATGCAGTTTCTTCTGAAGATGTGATGTAGAGGATTTACATTGCTAAAGGATTTGTTAGTGATCTCACCCAGAAGGAGCCCTGGTGGTGCAGTGGTTAAAGCACTGGGCTGCTAACTGAAAGGTCTGCAGTTCGAACCCACCAGCATTTCTGCAGGAGAAAATGTAGCAGTCTGGTCCTGTAAGGATTGACAGCCTTGGAAATCCTAAGTGGCAGTTGTACTCTGTGTCATAGGGTCACTATGAGCCGAAATTGACTCAATGGCAGTGGGTTTGGTTTTTTGGAATTTCAACCAAAATAATAGGAGCAAGTTCATGATTATTCTGGTTTTTTTCCTGTAAATATGTTGTGTTTATGCTCTATTGCCATCATGCTGAATGCAATTTAACTTGTCTTATTTTGAGAAAATGATTTTTGAAAGTCTCATTTTGAAATTAAATGTTTCTGTAATATAATGAGAAGAGTAAGATGCCCTTTCAAAGACACTCATGCACCAGTCTGTCATGTTTAAAGGCCTTAAGTTCCACAGAACTCCTCACACAAGAGAACTACATTTGTTTTTCTAGCTACAGGAGAAGAAATTCTAAAGACAAGAAATTGTCCCCAGAGATGTAAAGTACTAGTAAAGAACATAGCAACATTCATAATGCAAAAAACAGGTTAAATTTAGTGATGGATGAACTTCAAACGATTTCTAGCTCTGGTTCAATTTAGATACTTATTCAAAGCATGTTGAAATGATATAAACCTCGTGGGCCTACATAATTGAGCTTAAAAAAAAATTCCTGAGCAGTTTTTCTCACAGCATTCTCTCTCTATCCTTTCCTTCCCTCTCTCCACTTCTTTGTGCAAAATCTGGAATGTAAAAGTCAAAGACTATACAAATATGAAAACATAAACATTTTAAAGTTTATAAATATGATTCTGTCTGTTAGACTAAAGTTGGATTCCATTTTAATTCACTCACTTCTATTACACAATCCTATTACACCTGTTTCTTGTCATGCCACACAGGATAAGGAGCCAACTTGCCAGAAACTCTCCATTGTCTTCAAAGCACAGTTTATGGATAATGAGGAAATATGATACCACAATCTTGGATATATATGGTACACTCCTTTCAAATTTGTCAAAGTTTAATTTATTTTTTCTTAAAATTATCCAGTAATGTATCCAGGAATACTTATTTTTGCCCCTGTTAAGGGGGCAGAAAATTTGGAATCAACAGGTCTTCCTGGAATTCCAGGCTTAACACTTTGTTTCCTGCAGTAAACTTGGAAGAATATTAACTATCAGATGCCTTCAAACTTAAAATGAGAAAAGCCACACTTGAAGGTTCTGGAGAAAGTTGTCATGCCAAGTCTAAATAAAAGACAAAAAAGAAAAACAGGTTCAAGGATTTGCCCCAGAAATACAGTCACCAGAATACCTAGACAAAAGTTACAAAACTCTTAGAATTCTAATCCTGATCTCTTACCCAATTCCTGATGCCAATGTTTTGAAAGGTGTCATGAGAAATTTTTTACTCCATTACTCAATAAAACTTCACTAACCCTAGCCCTAAAACCTTACCTATCGGGGACAAAACTAGAGCCAGAATGAAGGAAAGGAAACGGGGTACAAAATCATACAAGCGTCTGAACAATCTAAAAGAAGGACTAACGTCACTCCCTAAAGTTCATGGATTTTTCTCAAAGGAGAACCCATCAAGCCTTCCCTAAGACTATTTGCTCTTACTTTATATAGAAGTCTAACAAAATAAATAGTAGCTAAAGCAAAAGGAAAAAATGATGAAGTAAAAGGGCTAAACAAGATTTCAAAGGGTGGCTCAAGAAGGCAAAGTATTATGATAACATGCAAAAAGCTGGAGTTTGAAAATCAAGAGGGAAGAACACTACTCAGCATTTCCCAAGCTGTAAGAACTGAAGAAAAAATTCAAACCTAGACTTGCAATACTGAAGGATTCTACGGGGAAAACATTAAACTACACAGGAAGCGTACAAAGAAGATGAAAGGAATACTCTGAGTCACTAAACCAGAAAGAATTGGTTGATGTTCAACCATTTCAGGAGGTAAAATAAGATCAGGAACCAAAGGTAAGGAAGGAAGAACTCCAAGCCGTACTGAAGGCATTGGCAAAAAACGAGCATCTGGGAATTGACTGATACCAATTGAGATGTTTCAACAGAGGCAGCGCTGGAAGTGCTCACTTGTCTATGCCAAGAAATTTAGAGGACAGCTATCTGGCCCACCGACTGGAAGAGATCCATATTTTATGCGTATTCCCAAGAAAGGTGATCCAACTGAAAGTGGAAATTATCAAACAATATCACACGCAAGCAGAATTTTGCTGAAGAGCATTCAAAAGCAGCTGCAGCAGTACATCAACAGAGAACTGCCAGAAATTCAAGTCAGATTTAGAAGAGGATGGACGTGGAACCAGGGATGTCATTGCTGATGTCAGATAGATCCTGGCTGAAAGCAGAGAATACCAGGAAGATGTTTACCTGAGTGTTATTGACTATGCTAAGGCATTCGACTGTGTGGATCATAACAAATTATGGATAACATTGCAAAGAATGGGAATCCTGGAACACTTAATTGTGCCCTTGAGGAACCTGTACATGGATCAAGAGGCAGTCGTTAGAACAGAACAAGGGGATACTGTATGGTTTAAAGTCAGGAAAAGTGTGTGTCAGGGTTGTATCCTTTCACCATACCTATTCAATCTGTATGCAGAGCAAATAATCCAAGAAACTGGACTATATGAAGATGAACAGGGCATCAGAATTGGGGAAAGACTCATAACAACCTGCGTTATGCAGATGACACAACCATGCTTGCTGAAAGTGAAGAGGACTTGAAGCACTTACTGATGAAGACCAAAGACCACAGCCTTCAGTATGGATTACACCTCAACATAAAGAAAACAAAAATCCTCACAAGTGGACCAATGAGCAACATCATGATAAACGGAGGAAAGATTGAGATTGTCAAGGATTTCATTTTACTTGGATGTCCAATCAACACCCACGGAAGCGGCAGTCAAGAAATCAAAAGGCGCATTGCATTGGGCAAATCACAGGCAAAAGACCTCTTTAAAGTGTTGAAAAGCAAAGATGCCACCTTGAGGACTAAGATGCGCCTGACCCAAGCCATGGTGTTTTCAATTGCATCATATGCATGCGAAACTTGGACAATTAATGAGGAAGTTGGAAGAAGAATTGGAGTCTTTAAATTGTGGTGTTGGTGAAGAATATTGAATATGCCATGAACTGCCAAAAGAACAAACAAATCTGTTGTGGAAGAGGTACGACCAGAATACTCCTTAGAAGCAAGGATGTTGAGACTACATCTCACATACTTTGGACATGTTGTCAGAAGCGATCAGTTCCTGGAGAAGGGCATTATGCTTGGTAAAATAGAATGTCAGCAAATAAGAGGAAGACCCTCAATGAGATGGATTGACACAGTGGCTGCAACAATGGGCTGAAGCATAACAACAATTGTGAGGATGGCAAAGCACCAGGCAGTTTTCCGTTCTATTGTGCATGGGGTTGCTCTGAGTAGAGCTGACTCAAGGGCATCTAACAACAGCAACAAAATAAATAACAGTATTTGCCAACCCATAATAACTTAGAAAGGCTGGAAAGGCCACTAGACACGGGGAACGTACAGAAGACCTTTACTGTTGACTATATATTGTTGACGACTGGGGCAAAGCTGAAGATTGGGTATGCTTTGTATGAATTTAGGTGATGCTGCCACTGGTATCTAGAAGAATCGTGAGATTTTCATGGTGCAAAAATATTTCCTGAGAAAATGTATACTCTGTACAGAATTCCAGATTGGACATACACGCCCATGGTACACAGAATTAGAGAGGAGTGGCCACGTAGTTCATGTTATATTGGGCCCTTGAATAAAAAACTGCCATCGATTTAGCAGGAAGTTTAGAAGCAAGATATTATGTGTTGATAAGAAACAGTGACTCTGGAATAGAGCACAAGGCTGGACTTGAAACCACCCCATTCTATCCCTGAAAGGTTATAAATAAAGGAGTCCTAGCAACTCTGCTATAGGAACATTGACTCAAGCAAAAAAAAAAGATGAATGTCAGCCAAAAAGAGAAAGGTAAGCACCTGAGATCCAGAGGCTCATGGACTTGCAAGGATAGAGTAGAAAGAGCAACACAAAGAGAGTTGGGGCATGGCAAGCTTCACCCCATGGAAGTCACTACTAGGGAGAATACAAAACTGCACGGGGCCTGGCTCTCCATTACCTCACTTATCTCCTGCTAGTGTTCCTTTTCTCTGTCCTGACTAACTTTCTTGCTGGTCCTTGAACAAGCCAGCATGCTCTCACCATAGGGTCTTTGCTCTGTCGATTCCCTTTACCTTAAATGTGCTTCACCCAGATATCCACATGGATAACTCCCTCACCTCCTTCAAGTCTTTCCTCAAGTATCATCTTGTCAGTGAGGACCAGTATGGCCACCATATTTCAAATTACAAAACTCCCTTCCCCCACATTCCTGATTCCTGTGATCCTGCTTTATTTTGTCCATAGCACTAAACCCTTTCTAATAAATACTATATTTATTTGTTACACTTATTACTGCATATTATGGTTATATTCCTTGTCCTTCTCCCGTCACTGCAATGCTCCAGAAAGATAGAAACTTTTGTCTATTTTGTTCACTGATGTAGCCCAGGGCCATAGAAGAAGGCCATAAAAGAGTGCTTAGTGCATAGAAGGTATTCAATAAATATTCGCTGGATGGATGAACTAATCCACAGACCTGTGAAGGAAGCACAAAGCAAGGGACAGATCCAGAGCAAACAGTGAAATCAGCTGTGACAGAGAGATGACAGAAGCTGTGACAGCTGTGAATGATACATAAAACAACCATCCCTTGAGGGAAAGAGCAGAGATTCTGTCATTTGACAAGTGGGGGCTACTGATCAAGCAGATTTGGGGACAAATGACTACAATAAATTTATTTAAGATCCACTAACTGCTGGGCCCCAAGGGACATTCTGGTTGCGGGTACAAACAGCCCTATGCAAGTCAAAAGTCCCAAAGGCTATTACTTTATAAAAATGGAATTGAAAAAACCATGTTCTTAATACTACCTTGGGATACCAAATAAGATCTATTATGTTTATTTTGCTTTGGAAAATGCATGATATATTTTAGAAATATTTCAATCAACAGTATCTAAAATATAAAGATGGTGAGGCTAGGTTTCTATTAACTGGGAAACTATCTTGTGTAAAATATCTCAATCCTGGAAAGTGGAACAATGGCAATGCTGCATTACAGGTTCAGTGATGATACTTTGCTCTGGATGAATTGGAGTTGACATTAGAGCTGAGTATCAGCCCAGGAAATACACCTCATGATTAAGTCTGTTGAGGCCAGAGAGACCTAGAACCAAGTTCCCAGAAAAGAAGGCACACTTAATGATCAGAGTCAAGAGACCCAGGAAAGGTAAGATGAGGCGAAAAACTAAACTTCAAAGTATTCTCAGGAAACTGTAGGTCTAAAGAAAAAATACCTATACATAAACACTAAATTCTAGTGGGTAAATTTGTTTTTCACAGGAATTGTTGTAGCATGCCATCAAGTGGATACTGACTCGTAATGAACCTATATGACAAAGTAGAAATGCCCCAGAGTAGACTCTTTATGGGAGCAGACTGCCAGGTCTTTTCTCATGTGGAGCCACTGGTGAGTTCAAATCACAGACCTTTCAATTAGCAGCCCAGAGAAAGTCCTGACAATCTGTTCCCATAAAGATTGCAGTCTAGAAAACCTTATGGGGTAATTCTGCTCTGTCATGTGGAATCACTATGAGTCAAAATCAACTCAGTGGCACATAACAATAACAGGATTGAAGAAGTAAATAAACTGTAGACAATGGGAACCAAGTTTCTCACTGTTAAGAAAAAAGTTACAAACATGCAAGGGGGATGATGGCTAAAATTAACCTTGTGGTGCTGGATTCAAGTTGCAGACATCAGTATAAACTTATGTTTAATATATATACAGATTCCAGTCCAGTTGGCCTCACATTGACTCTAATGCATGGTTACCCCATGTGTGTAGGAGTATAACAGTGCCCCACAGGGTTTTCAGTGGCTGAGTTTTCAGAAGTAGATCACCAGGCCTTTCTTCTAAGGTGCTTTTGGATAGGTTCACACCTCCAACCTTTCAATTAGCAGCTGAGACACACATTTATGGGAATCCTGGTGGGTAGTGGCTAAGTGCTGTAGCAGCTAACCAAAAGTTTGGCAGTTCAAATCCTCCAGGCACTCCTTGGAAACCCTACAGAGCAGTTCTATTCTGTCCCATAGGGACAGTGTGAGTCAGGATCAGCTCAATGACAACGGGTTTGGTTTTTTTTTTTTTTTGTATATATATATATATACACACACACACACATATGGGCAAATCTGCTGCAAAAAAAACCTCTTTAAAGTGCTGAAAAGCAAAGATGTCACTTTGAGGACTAAGGTGCACCTGACCCAAGCCATGATGTTTTTGACTGCTTCGTACACATGCAAAAGCTGGACAATAAATAAGGAAGACCGAAGAAAAATTGATGCCTTTGAATTTTTGTGTCAGCAAAGAATATTGACTACACCACGGACTGCCAGAAGAACGAACAAGTCTCTCTTGGAAGAAGTACAGCCAGAGTGCTTCTTGGAAGTGAGAATGGCAAGACCTTGTCTCACGTACTTTGGCCGTGTTAATAGGAGGGACTAGTCCCTGTAGAAAAACATCATGCTTGGTAGAGTAGAAGGTCAGTGAAAAAGAGGAAGACCCTCAATGAGACGGAATGAGACAGCGGCTGCAACAATGGGCTCAAGCATAGCAGCGATTGTGAGGATGGCACAGTGTTTTGGTTCTCTTATACATAGGGTCGTTACGAGTCGAAACCGACTTAAGGGCACCTAACTACGACATATATATCTGTGTATATAGGTATGCTGTACATACACAGGAGTCCCTAGGTGGCACAAATGGTTAAGTGCTTGACTACTAGCCCTAAGTGTTGGCAACTTGAACCCACTCAGATGCACCTTGGAAGACTGGCCTAGTGATCTGCTTTTGAAAGGTCACAGCCCTGAAAATTCTACAGAGCAGTTCTGCTCTGCACACATGGGGTTGCCTTGAGTTGGGATTGGCTCAATGGCAACTAACAACAACAATACATACTTACACAGATGTGTGTGCATACACGGATTAATACACACATATATATTTTTTAACTCTGTCCACTGAGGGCACCTAGAAGCAGTGACATCCCAGCAGCAAGGAGCACATCAACAGCAGATCTTGGTTTCCAAATAGCATTCTTCAATAAAACGAGCCAGGGCTCCCAGAAGAAATGTCAAATTCTAGGAATGGAGAAAGGAAAATACAAGATGATCCTGGAATGTTAAGTATTGCCAGAAAGTAAGGAAACGGTTTAAAATATATTAAAGAATTCAAACATGTCAAAAGGGCACAGGAGCCAGCCTACAAGAGATCCTGATGGCCAAAGCAGGAACAATTTGAACAAAATAAATGATAACTAACCAAAGAGTAATGTAAATATCCATGAGTTCATACTGATATAAAGAAAAAAAAATTTTTAATGATTGATTAAATAAAAGGGGACAAATTTCCCTTACAAAGAATTCCGAATAATAAATGTGGAAGGAATGAAAGGGATAGAAAATCACGATTAGACCACCACAGCAATAATGGCTGCAGGCAAGATTTATGGATAAATGCTAAAATTAGTGGGTGAACCTTTAAGGAGAAACAGGATGTTTGCATAGCCTCAGGTATCTTCTCCAAATTCTCTATTACTTATTGTGGTAGTTTTAACATAGATACACAAATTATTTGATACTTCTCTCTCCAGGAGGAGGTGCTTAATTGCTTTCCCCTCTAGTGTGGGCTTATCTTAGTGACTTGCTTCCAAAGAATAGGGCATGGAAAGAGAAAAATAGTAACATTACAGTGGAGAAAACTGGAAGACATCACCTTACAGAAGTCACCGATGTTAACATCACCAATGAAAAGTCATGCCGATATCATGTACCCCTGTTATGAGAAGGTCGCCTCATCTCTGTGGTATTCTTCCAAAAATATATTGTAGTTACCTGCTGTGGTGTCAGCCCTATCTCATGGTGACCCCATGCACAACTGAACAAAATGTTGCCCACTCCTGCACCATCCCCATGACCAGTTGAGGATTACCGATTGGTAAAATCTATAGGATTTTCATTGGCTAATTTCAGAAGTAGATCGCCAGGCCTTTCTTCCTAGTCCATCTTAGTCTGGGGGCTCCACTGAAACCTGTTCAGTGCCAGAGCAACATGCAAGCCTCCACTAACCCAGACTAAACATGAGAAAACATCAGCTGAACCCAAAATGAAGAAAATTTTACAGAGTATCTGGTCATTTCTCATCAAACTTTGAAGGACATGAACAGCAAGGAAAGACTGATTGACAGTAACAGATTAGAGGAGACTAAGAAGACATGTTGACCAAATGCAACATGGTGTCTGGATTGGATTCTATAATAGAAAAAGGACATTAGTGGAAAAGTAAGTACTTTAGTTCATAATGTAATACCCATGTTAATTTTTTAGTTTTAATAAATATTCCATGGTGATATAAGATGCTAACATAAGGAAAAGCTGGGTGAAGAGTACATGGGAACTCTGCTGTCTTTGCAAATTTTCTGTAGACCTAAAACTATTCCAAAATTATGTGTTTTGTGTGTGTATACCCTGAATATATCCAAAAACAATAAAAAAAATTAATCCCAGAATAAAAAATAAAGACACTTCATGTAGAAGAAAGTAAGTTAAACAGACTAAAGTCTACCTTAGGAAGACTGAAGCTGAACAAGATTCCCAGGTCTTCAGCGTCTTGTTGCCAGTTTGTAGGCTACTGTCTTGAGTGGTTAAGAGCTTGGCTGCTAACCAAAAGGTCAGCAGTTTGAATCCACCAGCTGATTTTTGGAAACCCTATGGGACAGTTCTACTCTGTCCTATAGGGTCCCTATGAGTCAGAATCAACTCGATGGCAATCGATTTGGTTTTTTGTTTGGTTTTGTCTTGAGCAAAGGCAGGGACAGGCTAGGGAGTGGGTCATCAGCCTACTGAATCCTTATTATATATGTACAAGCAGAGAGAAATCAACCTTCAATTCATCTATGATCCAGCTCATCTGTAATTCAGTATTTGTCACTACAATGGAGGGTAAAATGAAAATATCACAGGATTTAGAAATAGAAGAATTGGATCCAAATCCTGACTCTCAACTGTATCGCTGTTTCCTCATCTGCAAAATAGAGATAACTATATCTGTTTTGTTTATTTCTAAAGGTTTAAGAAAGCTCAGAAGAGATCACATAAATCAAAGAACTTAGTAAACTATACCAAAAATGGTCCTACAATGTTTTTTGCATTATCTAGAAAGATGCAACTATAAGCTCTATACTTTTAATAATTAATACATTTTAGTGATTCAAATACTATGGGAAACTTACCAGTAATCAGAATATTTAATCAACTACAAACCCTTCCTTCTCCGTGATGCCTCAAAACAGAAAGTTTTCCAGAGTGGATTTTTCAAGTGGACCTGAAGAAAACGCAGTTACAAGTAAATACTCATCTTATTTCCTGCAATAGTATTATCTCAACATAAAACAGGCAAAATAAAAAACACTCTTCACTTCCTCACTTGTAAAATATAGGAATTGGTAGATGACCTCCAAAATCCTTCCCAGTTTGAAAGTTTTTATGACACCTCTATTCTTCCAAAGAGTGATGATTCAAGGCAATACTTTGCAAGATTATAGTTAGGGCACAGGAAAAAAAATCTATACCATCTGTGAGGTTACTGTAGTTTTCAATACATGTCACATGAAAATAAAGTGCAGCCTTTATAGTGGCCATTCTTACTAAGAACACACCCTGAGAAGACCCCTCAGCTCAGCAATCTTCTCTTTAATTGTAAATTGTAGTTTCTTGCTTAAATTATTTGGAGTTTATTATCCACAGTGGTCAACCACCAACAACCAATAATTCAACCAACCAATGGATCATAAGAAAAAAGATCACTGTGTTTGTTTCCGACTCAGGCGTTACAACTGAAGTCAGTACATTAAAAAAAAAAAATTCCATCCATGTATGTGAGTATATGTGTGTGTGCGTGTTTGTGTGTGTATGTTCTTCATATCGTTGTTGTTGTAGTTAGGTGCCATCGAGTCAGTTCCAACTCATAGCAACCCTATGTACAACAGAACAAAACACTGCCTGGTACTGTGCCATCCTCACAATTGTTGTTATGCTTGAACTCATTGTTGTAGCCAGTGTGTCAATCCATCTCATTGAGGGTCATCTTCTTTTTCGCTGATCCTCTATTTTACCAAGCATGATACCCTTCTCCAGGGACTGATCCCTCCTGACAACATGTCCAAAGTACTTGGGAGAAGTCTCGCCATCCCTGCTTCTAAGGAGCATTCTGGCTATACTTCTTCCAAGACAGATTTGTTCATTCTTTTGGCCATCCATGGTATATTCAATATTCTTTGCCAAAACCACGATTCAAAGACTTCGATTCTTCTTCAGTCTTCCTTATTCACTGTTCAGCTTTCACATGCATATGAGGAGATTGAAAACACTATGGCTTGGGTGGTGCACCTTAATGTTCAAGGTGAAGTCTCTGCTTTTTAACACTTTAAGGAGGTCTTTTGCAGCAGATTTGCCCAATGCAATGAGTTCTTTGATTTCTTGACTACTGCTTCCAGGATTGTGGATCCAAGTAAGATAAAATCCCTAACAACTTCAATGTTTTCACCGTTTATCATGATGTTACTTCTTGGTCCAATTGTAAGGATTTTTTTTTTTTTTTTGGTTTTATGTTGAGGTGTAATTCATACTGAAGGCTGTGGTCTTTGATTTTCATCAGTAAGTGCTTCACGTCCTCTTCACTTTCAGCAAGCAAGGTTGTGTCATCTGCATAATGCAGGTCATTAGTGAGTCTTCCTCCAATCCTGATGCCCTGTTCTTCTTCCTACAGTCCAGCTTCTTGGATTATTTGCTCAGCATACAGATTGAATAAGTATAGTGAAAGGATACAGCCCTGACACCCATCTTTCCTGAGTTTAAAGCATGCAGCATCCCCTTGTTCTATTTGAACGGCTGCCTCTTGATCTATGTGCAGGTTCCTCATGAGCACAATTAAGTGTTCTGGAATTCCCATTCTTTGCAAAGTGAAAATAAACCTCATTAATTGTTTTCAGGCATATAAATTTCCCTAACTGACCCAACTAGGCAAAATCAAAGCAATCAACTCTCTTTTTTTCCAGCTTTGACCACTTCATAAGAAAGGCAGTTATAAATCTAGTCCAAATAAATCTGTTACATATCAGTCCAGAATAATTACCCAAGCCCAACTCAAACCCAGTGCAATTGACCATCTTCAGCCAATTCTTTTATCTCTGTGATGTTTACATAAATCTTATCACAGTCATCACTCAGATTTTGGCTTTAGGACACCAAAAGGAATAAAAAAAGAAAAGGATACAAATTTTGTGTAAACCTCACCTTTACCAGCCCTAGAGAGATAAAAACAACCTTCAGTATATGTTATTAGATGTTGCCGTCTGTTCTGTGAATTAAGAGCCATTTAACATGTGGAAGGATCTTCCATCTTCCCACTGTCTCAGAAGGGCTTTCCCCAGATAACATCCCTAGCTACTGCCACATTTTATTGTGACACAGATAAAATTACTTGGTGGGGCATCACTGATCTACCAGCCCTAATGAGCGTTTTAATTAATGCAAATTAACAAATTTTAGCAGGCACAAAACAAAAAATGCAGATGCATCATTCTTAATCTGAGCCAGATGTATTTTGGGATTCAGATTTCTCAGAGATGGAGATATAACAAGGTTCATACACTGAGCATGATAGAGCACCCCCAGTAAGGTCTGCGGCAGCAACCCAAGCAGACGTATTATCATGACTTCAGTGAAACGTGAATATTCTCACTCAGTGGAATAAATAATGATTACAAATAGCTCCACATCAATTCAGAACAAATTTTGTCCTCAAAGAAATTATGAGAAAAATAAAATCACTTTGAAGAGCTTTCTAAAATTTGGAATTGAGACTAATGAGTTATGAATCTATAGTAGATCTAGCATGTGAGTGTGGTAAGGGAATAAGAAGAGAGAATTCATTTTATTTTAATGTCCTCTTATCTAGAGAAGAAACTGTTTGTTTCTCCATTCCCAATAGCTAAGAGCATCTGTTGAGGGCTGATCCTCTCTAATTGAGACCTCAGCCTTTGGCCTTCGAAAGTATCCTTGTAAGTCTATCAGCACATCTACATGCTTCCAGACTCCACAGTAATTTGCAGCTTCCAAATTCCATTTAGTTTCTTTTACAATGTTCACAGATTCAGAAGACAGTTACGTTCAAGTGCAAAAGAAGGAGCCCACCTGGCTCCATTTATCTCCCCTTTCATATTAAGGACACTGTAACCCAAAACCTTTATCTTCAGCCTTTAAACATTTCACATAGGCCCATTTGGGAAATTTATTATCGTCATAAAGAGACTTGTCTTTTTCATTCAGTGTACCCCACTACAAAAACCAGCTCAGTACCTGTCGGCCATCTGGTCTCTGTATATGTACCAGGCCAAAAGTTTCCAGATTTTCTCCTTGTAGTTTGCTCTGGAAAGGACGAATCCGATTAGGTGATAGTAAATGAAAAATAATGCTGGAAGAGTTACAAACCATTATTCTGAGCACAAATGTCATTTTCTCTAATAAGTGTTCCCAGTCTAAATAAGCTTTGAACTTCAGATCTGCTTGGGTGCTGGGGTTTGTTTGCAATAGTCATGTAGCCAGCATGACAATGCCTTTGGCTGAGACCCAGATATTTTTAATCAACAAGGCTCCAGTGTATGAAACAGATTCACATGACCCTTCCTTTCCCATGTCAGGAATTTCTGGGAACTTTATTTAGTGATTCTAGCACATAAAGCACTCTGCTGCTAACCAAAATGTTGGTGGTTCAAACCCACCAGCCGCTCCATGGGAGAAACATGTGGCAGTCTGCTTCTTCCATAAAAATTTACAGCTTTGGAAACCCTATAGGGCAGTTCTATCCTGTCCTATAGTGTCACTATGAGTAGGAATCAACTGGAAGGCTGAGGGTTTTTTTGGTTTAGCACATAGTGAGAAAAATTAAGTCAGGCTTTTTCGTATTATAACAGCCAGTGTCTATCTCCCAGTATCAGGATCTTGTAACAACAAGATAAATAGTAAATAGGTATACTTTTTGAGGATACATGGGATTATAATATGATAGCAACAGCATAAAATGGTCAGATCTCAGGGGCTGATCTAGTCTCTTTACTGACTTATTAACAATCATCCTTTCCTCCAGGTTGCTGTTTCACAACTCTGCCTGTCATTAAAATCACTGGAGAAGGTTTTTAAAAATGTTATTGCCTTACCTAAATTAAACCAAGAACTCTAGGAGAGGGCTTCAGCTATCTTTATTTTTAAAAGCTCTCTTAGTGATTCAAATACTTGGCCAGGTTTGAGAACTGCAGCTCTGGGCCACTCATTCATACATTTATTCATCGAACAAATATATGCTGAGTGCTGACAATGTCCTGGGACTATTCTAGGCACTGGGGACTCAGAAGAAATGTTTAGTGTGGTTGGAGGATAGTCATCAAATGTCATAAGTGATGTTGAAGGGGAGTTCAGGGTCAAGTCAAGCAGGACACTGAAGGACTTTGGATTTTATGCTGAAAGATCATTTTGGCTGCTCTGCAACTCCAAGGACAGAATAAGAGACCCTGGGAGGCACAGATGCTTAAACACTTGACTACTAACGGAAAGGATGGCAGCCCAAACCCACCCAGAGGCGCCTTGGAAGAAAGGCCTGGAGAACTGCTTCCAAGGACAGAACAAACCATAAGTCTGAAGAGCAATTCAATGGAAACTGTTGGATACTTGCACTTACTACTGCCCTTGTCTCGTACCAACAGGGTGTTACTTCTATTATTTCAGAAAGGCATCATTCCTCTAGAATGAGTTACTCTGGCATCAGCTCACTAAACGACTTTCTAATGCATGGGACTTCCTCTGCTACTAGAGAGAACTCATTTTCAGAGCACAGTACATGTTTCTTAGCTTGCTTGTGCATAGCTGACTACTTCCCAGTTTAGGAGCTCACTTAGTAAAAAAACTTAGTAATGGAGGATAAAAAGAATCTAAGCAATGACTCTTCCCAACCCAGACACACATGGACTGTGATATACTAACTCTGCTATGGGCTGTTGTGATGCAATGAATTGCTTTTATATGGCCTTTCCAGCCATGATCTTGTAAGTCCCACAAAATGATTGGCTGGGCCACTATCTTGCAAGAGATTGTTTGATTTACTATGCAAATAGTGGCTTGAGAACCTACCTCATAGGACTGAGCCCTCTGCAGTCCAGCTGGGGAATTGATCTGTTTTAGCATCCTGCAAGGTGCTCCTTGGAAACTCTGTGGGGCAGTTCTAGCCTGTCCTATAGGGTCGCTATGAGTTGCAATCGACTCAACAGCAGTGGGTTTAGTGGTTTGGCTAGGCTTATATAAGGGCTAATCCCACAGAGCTTCATGGGGACTTCACTACCATCAAAAAGAGACTGGACCAATGGAACAGAATTGAGAGTCCAGACATAAATCCATCCACATATGAGCAGCTGATATGTGATAAAGACCCAAAGTCAGTTAAATGGGGAAAAGGCAGTCTCTTTAACAAATGGTGTAGGCATAACTAGACATCCATCTGCAAAAAAATGAAACTAGACCCATACCTCACACCATGCACAAAAACTAACTCAAAATGGATCAAAGACCTAAGTATGAGATATAGAACAATAAAGATCATGGAAGAAAAAATAGGGACAACGCTGTTGTTGTTGTTAGGTGCCGTCAAGTCAGCTCTGACTCACAGCGACCCCGTGCACAAGAGAATAAGCACTGCATGGTCCTGCGCCACCTTCACAATAGTTGTTATGCTTGAGCTCATTGCTGCAGTCAAAGCATCAATCCACCTTGTTGAGAGTCTTCCTCTTTTCCAATGACCCTGTACTTTGCCAAGCAAGGTGTCCTTCTCCAGCAACTGATCCCTCCTGACAACACGTCCAAAGTATGTAAGACACAGTCTCACCATCCTTGCTTCTAAGGAGCATTCTGGCTGTACTTCTTCCAAGACAGATATGTTATTCTTTTGGCAGTCCATGGTATATTCAATACTCTTCGCCAATACCACAATTCCAAGGTGTCAATTTTTCTTTGGTCTTCCTTATTCATGGTCCAGCTTTCACACACATATGATGTAATTCAAAACACCATGACTTGGGTCAGGCACAACTTAGTCTTCAAGGTGACATCTTTGCTTTTCAGCACTTTAAGGAGGTCTTTTGCAGCAGATTTACCCAATGCGTCTTTTGATTTCTTGATTGCTGCTTCCCTGGCTGTTGATTGTGGATCCAAGCAAAATGAAATCCTTGACAACTTCAATCTTATCTCCATTTATCATGATGTTTCTCATTGGTCCACCCGGGAGGATTTTTGTTTTCTTTATGTTGAGGTGCAATCCATACTGAAGGCTATGGTGTTTGATCTTCATTAGTAAGTGCTTCAAATCAACACTAGGAGCCTTAATACATGGCATCAACAGTATACAAAACATTGCTAACAATGCACAAACACCAGAAGAGAAATTAGATAACTGGGAGCTCCTAAAAATCAAACACCTATGCTCATCCAAAGACTTCACCAAACGAGTAAAAAGATTACCTAAGGCTGGGAAAAAGTTTTTAGCTACGACATTTCTGATCATCATCTGATCTCTAAAATCTACATGATGTTGCAAAAGCTCAATAACAAAAAGACAACCCAATTAAAAAATGGCAAAGGATATGAACAGGCACTTCACCAAAGAAAACATTGAGGCAGCTAACAGATACACGAGGAAATGCTCATGATCATTAGCCATTAGAGAAATGCAAATCAAAACTGAGATACCATCTCACCCCCAAAATACTGACATTAATCCAAAAAACACAAAACAATAAATGTTGGAGAGGTTGTGGAGAGACTAGAATACTTATACACTGCTGATGGGAATGTAAAATGGTACAAACGTTTTGGAAATCAATTTGGTGCTTCCTTAAAAAGCTAGAAATAGAACTACCATATGATCCAGCAATCCCACTCCTTGGAATATATCCTAGAGAATTAAGAGCCTTTACACGAACAGATATATGCACATCTCTGTTCATTGCAGCACTGTTTACAATAGCAAAAAGATGGAAGCAACCAAGGTGCCCCATCAATGGATGAATGGATAAATGAATTATTGTATATTCACACAATGGTATATTGCACAACAATAAAGAACAATGATGAACCCATATACAGGAACCTGGAAGCCACTATGCTGAGTGAAATTAGTCAGTTGCAAAAGGACAAATATTATATGAGACCACTATGATAAGAACTCAAGAAAGAGTTTAAACATAGAAGAAAATATTCTTTGATGTTTACAAGGGTGAGGAGGAAGGGAGGGAGAAGGGTATTCACTAGTTAATAGACAAAAATGATTTCAGGTGAAGTGAAAGCACACAATACAGGAGAAGTCAGCACAACTGGACTATAACAAAAGTCAAGAAATTTCCTGAATAAACTGAATGCTTCAAAGGCCAGCATCGCAGGGGCGGGGTTTGGAGACCATGGTTTCAGGGGACATCTAGATCAATTGGCATAACAAAATGTACTAAGAAAACATTCTGCACCCCACTTTGGTGAGTGGCGCCTGGGGTCTTAAAATCTAGCAAGCGGCCATCTAAGATGCATCAATTGGTCTCAACCCACCTGGAGCAAAGGAGAATGTAGAACACCAAAGACACAAGGTAATTATGAGCCCGCGAGACAGAAAGGGCCACATAAATCAGAGACTACATCAGCCTGAGACCAGAAGAGCTAGATGGTGCCTGGCTACCACGGATGACTGCCCTGACAGGGAACACAACAGAGAACCCCTGATGGATCAGGAGAACAGTGGAATGCAGACCTCAAAGTCTCATAAAAAGACCAGACTTAATGGTCTGACTGAGACTAGAAGGACCCTGGAGGTCATGGTCCAGAGACCTTCTGTTAGCCCAATACCAGAACCATTCCCAAAGCCAACTCTTTGGACAGGGATTGGACTGGACTGTAAGACAGAAAATGATACTGGTGAGGAGCAAGCTTCTTGGCTCAAGTAGGTACATGAGACTATGTGGACTCCTCCTGTCTGGAGGGGAGATGAGAAGGCAGAGGGAGACAGGAGCTGGCTGAATGGGCACGGGGAATACAGGGCGGAGAGGAAGAATGTGCTGTCTCATTGGGCGGGAGAAAGTAGGAATACATAGCAAGGTGTATATAAATTTTTGTATGAGAGGCTGACTTGATTTCTAAACTTTCACTTAAAGCACAATAAAAAAAAATTAAAAAAAGAAATGTAGGATCACAGTTTCTAGCCAAACGGTGAAAAGGTGAAGCTTTCAATGGCTTTGCCCATTTGTAATGTTAATATATACTGATGATCTTGTAACATTCCTTGGACAGGCAGACATGGCTGTGGCAGTGTGCTTGTCCGTTTTCCTACTTTTGCTTATTCTGTAATATTTCCTTGGACTCAGGCAGACATGGTTCTGTCAGTGTGCTTGTCTGTTTTCCTACTTCTGTCTGTTCCGTAATATTTCCTGGGACTCAGGCAGGCAAGGCTCTAGCAGCATGCTTCTCTGCTTCCCGCTTTTGCCTTTTTGAATATATGCCAAATAAAATTTTCTTTTTGCTTTACTGAAAAAAAAAAAAAAAAGGAATCTAGACCGGAGTGCAGTATTTGGACCCGGGGTCCTGCACTGAGAACCTTTTCACCCCAGAAGGGAGAGCAGTAACACTGAAGATAAAGAGACAGTGGGCAACTCTGTGCAGGAGATTTGTCTGCTGCTAAAGAGCTGTAACACTTGATCATGAAGAGCAGAGACCTGAGTGTGTCCCCTGCAACTTGACTCCCCCTGCTCCCACACACACAATGTGGTAGGAGACACGCAGGCTCTAGAGCAGCACAGGCCCCGATTGTGTGGCAGCAAAAGAGAGAACCACGTGGGCCAGGGCAGCACTGGCAGAGACCTAGAAAAGCCAAGCAGCAAAGCAGAACCCTAGGAGCAGTGCAGATCTCCCCCGTCCCCTTGGGCTGCATAGTGGCAGCTGGAGGCACAGCAATGATGTGAATGCAGCATCTGACCTGATCTGGGCATGCCTGCCCAGTGACATAAGAATGTTGTTGTTGTTAGGTGCCCATTCAGTCAATTCTGACTCACAGCAACCCTACCTACAACAGAACAAAACACTGCCCAGTCCTGCACCATCCTCACAGCCACCCTCACAATCATTGCTATGCTTAAGCCCATTGTGGCAATCCATCTCATTGAGGGTCTTCCTCTTTTTCACTGACCCTTTACTTTACCAAGTATGATGTCCATCTCCAGGGTCTGATTCCTCCTGATAACATGCCCAAAGTATGTGAGATGTAGTCCTGCCATCCTTGCTTCTAAGTGGCATTCTGGTCATACTTCTTCCAAGATAGAGTTGTTCTTTCTTTTGGCAGTCCACGGTATATTCAATATTCTTCACCAACACCACAATTCAAAGGCATCAATTCTTCTTCGGTCTTCCTCATTTGTCATCCAGCTTTCACATGCATATGAGGCGATTGCAAACACATGGGTCAGGTGCACCTTAGTCTTCAAGGGAACATTTTTGCTTTTCAACACTTTAAAGAGGTCTTTTGCAGCAGCAGATTTGCCCAATTCAATGAATGTGTCTTTTGATTCCCCGACTGCTGCTTCCGTGTTGATTGTGAATGCAAGTAAAATGAAATCCTTGACAATTTCAGTCTTTTCTCTGTTTATCATGATATTGCTTTTTGGTCCACTTGTGAGGATTTTTGTTTTCTTTATGTTGAGGTGTAATCCATACTGAAGGCTGTGGTCTTTGATCTTCATCAGTAAGTGCTTCAAGTCCTCTTCATTTTCAGCAAGCAAAGTTGTGTCATCTGCATAATGCAGGTTGTTATGAGTCTTTCTCCAATTCTGATGCCCTGTTCATCTTCATGTACCCCAGCTTCTTGAATTATTTGCTCAGTATACGGATTGAATCCCTTCATAGGTATGGTAAAAAGATACAACCCAGACGCACACTTTTCCTAACTTTAAACCAGGCAGTATCCCCTTGTTCTGTTCGAACAACTGCCTCTTAATCTATGTACAGGTTCCTCATTAGCACAATTAAGTGTTCTGGAGTTCCCATTCTTCGCGATGTTATCTATAATTTGTTATGATCCACACAGTTGAATGCCTTTGCATAGTCAATAAAACACAGTTAAACATCTTCCTGGTATTCTCTGCTTTCAGCCAGGATCCGTCTGACATCAGCAATGATATCCTTCGTTCCACACCCTCATCTGAATCTGGCTTGAATTTCTGGCAGTTCCCTGTGGATATACTTCTGCAGCCCTATAAGGATGGACATAGGTAATTTGGGGAAAGATGAGTGTTTCTCTTTTAACAATCTTTTGCTATTGTTTACTATTTGCTTTCTATAAATAATAATTATGGCTTTCACTTTGCCAACACTGTGACAGTATTTCATGTGTCCAGCTCAATCACAGACGAACACAGCACCCATGGAATGGCTGATGCCAGTGAGTGTATGTGCCTCATTCCTAGCAGCCTTCTGGCTGCCTCGAAGTTTGAGGCACAGTTTGTCTGCATGTGCAATGCAGATAGAGAGATGGGCGATAGTAGTTGTCAAACAGGCGCTAATGTCCACAACCAGGGGCAAAGTAATGGCCTCTAAATAAAGTCCTGTTTGAGTGATAGCTAAAATAAGAATCTATTTCTTCATCATAAATTGTAAAGCAGGCATCTTCTCTGCAGAGTGAGATTGTGAGTGAGTCATAATGCAAATAGGATATGCCAGGATTGATGAATTCAACGATTCAATTTTGTGTTCTGTTTGTAACCAGATCACAACTGAGAGTTAGTAGCAGCACCAAGGGAGTAGGAAAAAAAGCAGTGACTACAAAACCTAAGAACACATGACCTGCTTTGGTAGCATCTTTTGTTTACCTTTGCACTATTTTTTTCTTTAGTTGAGACTGTTCTGAAGTGTGTTACAAGTTTAATGATGAAATCAAGGCTAAGAATGAGGGACCAGGCTGAGGCTCCTACACTGATGGGCAGGAAGGCAAGTACTGAAGCATTCAGATTTGTTCTTGACCCACCAGTTCATAAATTTTAGCCATCAATTGTAAACAGGCAAGGAGATTTTTATAAGCTTATGTCAATGACACACTTGCACAAAAATATTTTCATTATTATTAGTTAGAAACTCAGTAGCTGCTATATCATCTTTCCCATTAAAATCATTGTTTTTATAATTTAATTTTTGATGGCACAAATTTTCTTGGGAAGGCAATTACCTGTTAAAGCAGAATATAAATGAAGTAAACAAGATTATTTTATATGAGATAGATTCTGCTACAAAGTTCTATTAAATTTAGACATGCTTATTCTAGAAAGTCTATGCATTGCTTTCTACTGGCAGATAGTAATGACTTTGATTGATAATTTACTTACATTAAAAAAAACTATCAGAGTTAACAAGAGAAATCAATCAACTCTTCAACAAAAATTCACTGGGCACCAATTCTAGCCACTGGGGACATATCATGAATAAGACAGGAAGTGTTCCTGCTCAGCTAGAGCTCTCCGAGCTGGGAGTGCCTGCCTTGGTCTCTGTCCCCTGACCCTGCTTCTTGGCACTCATCACTATGCAATATCATGAATCTATTTACTTATTGTCATGCTTCCCAACTAGGCTGACTTGCTCATTGCTGCATCACCATCTCCAAAACAAGGCCTGACTCATAATTTCTATAAATATGTGCTGAATAAATGAGTGGATGAATAAACTCACGATCACCTGACTATAAACGATAGAACCCAAACTCAAACCCAGATCTCTCTGACTGCAAAGCTCATAGTCTTTAACTATACTCTTCCGTCTCTTAATTATGATACCTCCAAATGAAGAACAGCTTATATATTCTAAAATCAGGGTGCCCATTCAGTGGAATATGCAATCAATAAAATTAAGTTTTCCAAATACCTTTAATGGTGCTGGAAATTGCTCATAGCATAATGTTGAGAACAAAAGGAACGGGATGCAAAATTTTATGTACAGCATGAAAAAAATTACTGAAAGATGTAAAAAGAAAGACTAGAGGGAAAAGCATGAAAGTGTTTAGACTAATTAACTCTAGGTGATAGGACTGAAATAACTTTTTCTGCTTTTTACTTTTCTCTGCTTTCCAAATGTTCTTATAAGCAGTATAATAAATTATATTATCTCTGAGCCTAATTTAATCCTAACCAGATAAAGGAGAATATGTAAATAAATATAGCATACATTGATATTTATATTATTTGTAAGGAGCCCTGGTGGGACAATGGTTAAGCACTAGGCTACTAACCAAGAAGTTGGCTGTTCGAACCCACCTAACAGCTCTTTGGGAGAAAGCCCTGGCACTGTGCTCGGTAAAGATTACAGCCTAGGAAACCCTATGGGGCAGTTCTACTTTGTCTCATTGGGTCGCTATGAGTCAAAAATTGACTCAATGGCACCTGACAACAACAACACAACCATTTATATAACGGGAAATTTTTTTTTTTTTTAATTTTTTAGAGAAATAGAAGAGCTTAAAGGGCCTACCAGGTTGGGAAAGTTTCAATACCAAAAAAAAAGAAAAAAAACTGAGAAAGCAATTTTCAGAAAATTGGTTCAGCAGGCTCTACAGGACTGAGTAAGGGAATAACCCAGTAGCAATGGTAAGGGAATAGCAGGGGACAAATCCCCAAAGGCAGTTTTGGAACTGGATTGCAGAAACTGTTTCATGCTGATTGAGTTTAAAGTCCATCTCAGAGTAATAAGGAGCCATTGGGGGTGCTTAAGCAGATGTGAAAGTCTTGTTGAAGACTCAGTCTAAGTAATTGTGGGAAAAGTGGCACAAGTAGAAAGCGAATTAACCTCCAAAAAGCTTAGCAACTCCAGCAGAAAAAGTGCACCTTTTCCTAACAATTACATCAGGAATCTCAGATTTATCCTTCACTGGACTGGCTTGGGTATTTCTCCTTTCTCTGAAACTGTCATGGAGAATGAGGCATGTAACGGTCTGATTGGTCAGAGGTCAGCTTATCTCAGGAGCCAGGTGGAGAATGGGCTTGATGGAAAGAAAATAACAGAGAGGAGGGCAAAGTCTTAGAATCAAGAGAGTGTGGAGCGTCTGGGGAATTATAAAGCATAGCGTTCAGGAAAAAGCTTGGCATGGGAGAAACGTCAAGAGATAAAGCAAACAGAGTTAGGTAGGAACTGGATAATGAAGGAATATCATGCTCAGAAATTTGTATTTTTTCCTGAAATCAGGAGAGCAGCCATTGAAGAATTTAAAGCAAGAGAGTAGTATGGTCGTATTTGCATCTTAATTCTGAGAGACAAGTGAAAGGTGGATTGGAAGGAGGAAGGTCTATGTATAGTTTTGACCTATATTAGAGTATTTACTTGGGCAAATCTGCTGCAAGAGACATCTTTAAAGTGTTAAAAAGCGAAGATGTCACTTTGAGGAGTAAGGCGTAGCTGACTCAAGCCGTGGTATCATAGGCATGCAAAAGCTGGACTACGAATAAGGAAGACCGAGGAACTGATGTGTTTGCATTAGAGTCGGCGAAGAATACTGAATATATCATCGACTGCCGACAGAAGGAACAAATCTGTCTTGGAAGAAGTACAGCCGGAAGAAGTGAGGATGGCAAGGATTTGTCTTGCATACTTTGGACTTGTTATCGGGAGGGATCAGTCCCTGGAGAAGGTCATCATGCTTGGTAAAGTAGAAGGTCAGCGAAAAAGAGGAAGACCCTCAACGAGATGTATTGACGCAGTGACGCTCAAACATAGCACAATGGGCTCAAACATAGCAGCGATTGTGAAGATGGCTCAGGACCGGGCAGTGTTTCATACTGTTGAATACAGGGTCGCTATAAGTCAAAACCAACTCCATGGCATCTAACAACAAAACAAAAACTGACTATTTCCACTATTAAATTGTAAGCCTTCTTTCTCCACTTGACTGTGAGCCCCTCAATGAATGGGCAAATTTCTCATTCATCTTTGTAGCCCTAACCTGTTACCTGCAAATGGTTAATGAAACTCAATAAAATAAAAGTTACTTTTCAATAAAATGACCGTGTCTATTTAAATCAGTTATCAAGGGAGGAGAAATTGCTGCTAATGCTTCGCTTTTGGAAAAAAAAAAGTCACAAAAATATTAATCTTGGTTTAAATTCCAGACTTTAAAAGGTACTGAACCTAAACCTTACACAGACATTTTTCGCTGAACTGAAAATTTTGTCTTTGCTCTAGAAAAAGTGTGGCAAAAATGGTAGCTAACACTCTAGTTTATCTTCAAGTCATGCTGTGCCCCAGGGGTTAGCCAAGTTTTTCCATAATGGGTCAGGGAATAATTACTTTAGTCTTTGTGGTTTTAATGGACTCTGTTGCGTCTACTTAAATCTACCATTGCAGCATGAAAGCCACCATAGGCAATCCATACACAAATGAGCATTGTTGTGTTCCAATAAAATTCTATTTATGAACACTAAAATTTGAATTTCATACAATTTTGTGTGTCATAAAATGTTACTTCTTTTTGTTTTGTTTTTTAACTATTTAAGAATGTAAAGACCATTCTTACCTCTCAGACCATACAAAAATGAGTGGCAGAGGGCCAGATTTGACGTTCTGTAATTTGCTACTCAAGCTCTCCACTAAGTCTGGCAAAACTGATTTTGCTCATGTCAACGTTATCAACAAGCATGTTGAGTGCCTATTATGTGCTCATAGCCTAACATCTTTCTTTTGATAAATTTTGTTCAGGTCACGTGTTCATTAAATGATGTCACAACACAGTCATCTTTCTATTTTAGCAATATGGAGTTAAATATTTAATTCCATTATCCATTGCTGTCAAGTTGATTCCCACTCATAGCAGCCCTACAGGACAGAGTAGAACCTCCCTATAGGATTTCCAAGTCTATATTCTTTATATGAGGAGTCCTGGTGATCAAAGCACTCAGCTGCTAACAGAAAGGCCAGTGATTTGAATCCACCAGCAGCTCCACAAGTGTCTACTTCCATGAAGCTCTACAGCCTTGGAAACCCTATGAGCAGGGGCCCATATATGGAAAATACCACCTATGGCAGTTAGTTTTAAGTTGCCGAATGATCTCTCACAGCTGGTGATGGAAACAGCAATGCCCAATAGAAACTGCTCATTAGCACCCCTCCTTAAGTGGTGCTCAGGACATGCGCCCTACCTGTCATATTTTAGTTATGCCTCTGCCTATGGAACAGTTCTACTCTGTCCTATAGGGTCGCTATAAGTCTGACTCCACAGAAACTTTTTTTTTTTTTTACGGAATTAGACTGCCACATCTTTCTCCCTCGGAGTGATTGGTGGGTTCAAATGGCTGACCTCAGGACTTTAACCACTGCACCACCAGGGCCCCTGATTTATTCCATTACATCTTTTAAAGCGCTTTTCACTTCATTTATTATCTGGATCATCATAAGTGCAAGACTCCAGCCTATCTTAATTCTGATTGTATCCTAATGTCTTTTAGAATAATAAGCAAACAAGATGTCCATGAAAACTAATTTATAGTCATCTTCCAGTGAATGTATTTATTTAATTTATTTATTGTGTTTATTAGTTAACAACTTATGATTAGATTTTTAAATTAATAAGAAGTCAACATGTGATGTAGCAATGTAGGCAATTCCTTCTACCCCAAATACTTCCCCTTATGCTAGTATGGTGCCAAATACTAGACATTCATTTGTTTGGGTTTCAATTAATCAAGCATTCATTCCCTTTCGTAGGCCCTCAGGTTTATTTTCTAATACATTAAAATTGAAAGAAAGGTAGTCGATTGAAGGGAAAAAAAAAAATTGGGTTGAAACACCATAAAAAGACTCCCAGTGTGTGACCACAGGCTAGGAAGGAGGTGGGGGAAAGCAGTGGGAAGGAGGGTATTGAAAAAAGTCTTGAAAGGAAGGTAGAACAACACAGAATTTCTAACTTTCCAGTTGTGCCTAACATGATCCCCAGAGTCCTGGATTTCCTTTGTGAGTCACAGCATAATGTTTCAATTCTTAAAAATATTAGCTTTTCCTTTTCATCTGACGCCACCCATTGATAAGATTACTAAGGGAATAAATGGAATTATTCTTATTTCCTGAGCCTTTTATCCCCATTCAAAGGACCAACTTCCTAGACAATGGTAATAAGTGAACCATAACAGTTTGTGGAAATTTATACTTGACCTGTAACCTAGCTTTTCAGATAATTCTAAACAGTCCTAAAGTGACTATGCTTGAAAGACAATTGGTCATTGCGGTAGCAAATAAATTGTTCATGCAATTCACCAAGAACATTTTATTTAAAATTTATGGTTTCTAGCTATCCTTTCAATGTAGAGTTTTACATATGATTTTTAAAGTATCCTAATTACGTGACTTGATATTTTAGGAAGTATATGTTATATATACTTAAGAAGAAAAAATACTTTAGGTTTCCAGAATGTTTTATTTTATTTTTTTATGAAGGGACATGGGAAGATGGCGTGGGGAGGAGGCAGGGCTGGGGAAGCCACTATTAATGTAGATCGGAGAAATAAACTTTAAAGGAGAAATACACAAGTGCTGCATTCCCAAAGTGCTGAATAATGCTTTCGATGTATTGTTGCAAAGAGAAGGAGAAACAAGTGACACAATACACTATAGAGACAGAATTTTCTTTTTCTTTGCTTCCTAATAAGATGGTCTTCCTGGTATCTGTCTTTAATTCTTGCATTCTAAAACATTTACTGAATTTATTCAACACCAAAAATTTGTCACATATTATACCAAAAAACCAAAACCAAACCCATTGCCATCGAGTCAACTCTGACTCCTAGCCACCCCATAGAACAGGGTAGAACTACTCTATAGGGTTTCCAAGGAGTGGCTAGTGGATTCAAGCTGCAGACCTTTTTGTTAGCAGCCTGAGCTGTTAGCCACTGTGCCATCAGGGCTTCACATAATATACCAGATAGTTTAAATAGTAGGATGAATAAGATGTAATCCCTGACCCCACAGACCTGAACATCTCATTAATCGGGGATATAGGCATGTATACAGTTTTTTTTAGAATGTGGTAAATGCTAATATAGGTCTGTATAATGCACTTTAGGCAATATCTACAAAAATGAGTAAGAGATGAGGAATAACTTGTGAATGATTTATAAAGGAGGCCTCTTTGGAGCTGAATTCTATCTAGAAAACCAGAAGATGAGTGTTGATCTGATACTAATGATGGTCTGAAAGTGTTACTGGTCTTGGATACTTAGGACATAAGACTGAAGATGAGGCCATGAACCCACTGAAGGAGACACTGGAACTGAAATTCCCACATCAAACCATCACCCTCTAAGTACTGCACATTCAGTAGAAAGGTAGAAGGATAGAAAAATGGACTAGTCAAAAATTATTCACCCAGAGAGATGACAGAGAAGCTTGGATGTCTCCCTCTATCATCTAGGAACCAAAAGTCTCATCTGAAAATTTGAAAAGGAATTCACAAGGAATTGTTAAAATTTGAAATTTATACTACCAAAGTTATCTGAAAAAAACCAAGCTCAAAAATTGATATGACAATTTGTCCAATGCTGATGTTACCACTGCACAGCTCCTACAACCCAAAGCACAAAGAGATATCCACAGAAAAAAAAATTAACCCTTTAAAAATGACCTCATAGTAAAAGAGTATAAAACGATGAAGATTAAGTTGAGCAAGGGTCAATAGACAACAGAGGCTCAATAAATTAAGAGAACAAAAGTCTGGAAAAAAAAATGAGTCTATTTAATGTGGTTAAAAACATAAGAAAAGGTACTACAATCCTAAGGAAAGAATAAAACACTATCAAAGAAAAAGAAATTAGATGAAGAAATGAATGTAGCTTCTAGAAATGGGAAATATAATTGACACTAAAAACAAAATGAATGAGTTAACCAGCATAGTATAGTCAAAGAGAGAACTAGTGAATTGGAAAATAAATCTGAAACTTCAGTGCAATTCAGAGAATAAAAAAGCCAAAAAATACAAGAGATTAAAAGACACAGAGGCTAGATTGAGGAAGCAAAAAATATATGTATAGTCATACATTGTTGTTGTTGATAGATGACCTCGGGTCAGTTCTAGCTCATAACAACACTACATACAATAGAGCAAAACACTGCATGGTCCTGCATCACCCTCACAATTGTCGCTATACTTAAAACCATAATTGCAGCCACTATGTCAATCCATCTTGTTGAGGGCCTTCCTCTTTTTCACGGACCTTCTACTTTACCAAGCATGATATCCTTCTCCAGGGACTGGTCTTTCCTGATAACATGTCCAAAGTATGTGAGACTAAGCCTCACCATTTGTGCTTCTCAGGAGCATTCTGGCTGTACTTCTTCCAACACAGATTTGTATGTTCTTCTGCCAGCCATAGGCTATTCAATATTTTTTGCCAACACCATGATTCAAAGGCATCAGTTCTTCTCTGTCTCCCTTATTTATTGTTCAGCTTTTGCATGGGCAATCCAAAAAAAAAAAACAAACCCATTGCTGTTGAGTCGATTCTGACTCATAGCGATCCTATAGGACAAAATAGAACTACCCCCATAGGGTTTTCAAGGAGTGGCTGGTAGATTTGAATGCTGACCTTTTGGTTAACAGCCAAGCTCTTAACCACTGTATCATCAGGACTCCTATAGGAATAATGAAATTGGGTAACTATATAGTTTAATATTGAAGAAAGGACACATTACAATATGAAAGGGGGCATTAGAAAAATCAAAATTATACATTTTTAGGCATTTATTTATTCATCTACAAATTGGCTCCATTTTAATGGTGGAATTTTAAAACAATTCTATTTCAAATTATTTTTTAAAAAAGGAAAAATTTTTCTAAAAATTTTTCTAAAAATTTCAAATAACATACATCCACATACATTAAAGAAAAACTTTTATATTATCTAAACATCAAAAAAAAAGTAGAATAATAATTTTTATACATATTCCAAATGTATGATTTGCCACTTAGCCATGTTTATTTCTAATGCTGAGTCGCTGGTAATATTTTTTGATGAATGTATTTTTTAATAAGGCATTGTTTTTATTTTTTTCATAAAGTTATCTGATCTTCTTCAAAGTTGTATTTCAATGTTAATAAACTTGAAATTGCTAATATCTTCAATTGACTTATCTCTACGGGCCTAAATATTTTTCATAGAGGTAATACTGAAAAGCCTAGAGATAAATTTACTAAATAAAGGAAATTCTGAATCCCAATATTTTCTTATTGAAATATATTAATATTTTAGCCAAATGTTTTCACAAAGATTGTCTTTTTGCTTCCATCCAGGGCACCTTTCTTCAACAGATATTTTTACAAGAAAAAATTCATAACACAGATCATCTCTCTTATTCTTTTTGAAAGTTTTGGTAAATTATGATACTGTAAAACCGTAGGACTTTTAATTTGATTCCATCCCAGTACTAAATATATATATTTTCAAGTTAGTATGGGAACTCCATCAAAAGAATTTTCCTCCAAGTTGAAATATTCTACAGCACACTTACAGAATTTCAGAATTTTATCTTAACATACCATTTGAACTATCATGATTTAGTTCTTTTCATTTTCTTCCCTGATTTTATAGGGATAAATTTCAATATCTTCCAGTTAGTAACATTTGTTTACAATACTTAGAATTTGCTAATAGCTTCAAAAACTGAAGACTTTTTTGCATTGCATTCATTGAATACTTTGATTAAAGATTTCCAAATGATTTTAAACATACATAACTAAAATTTAGAGGACTTTACAAAAATTCTGATACCCACTTTACAAGACTTAGGTTGATTTAATAATTGTTTCTTCCAAGGTCAAGAAAATCCACCTAAAACTGACAACAAAGAAAGTGCATACCATCAAACTATAGTATTTTCCTATAGAACCTCAAACTCCTAACAAAAATGTTATAGTTCAGTTACTTGCATATTTTGGTAACCAACTTCATTTCCAAATGTGGGATGTCAGAGATTTTTAATACCACCTTGGATTATCAATATTCCTAAACAAGTTTCAAGTATAGGTACATATATATATGTTTTTTTTTAATTGTGTTTCAGGTGAAAGTTTACGGAGCAGATTAGTTTCTCATTAAACAATTTATATATATATATATATATAATTTTATGACATTTGCTGCTAACCCCAAAATGTGTCAACACTCTCTCCTTCTTGACCTTGGGTTCCCCATTTGCATTCATCCAGCTTTCCTGTCCCCTCCTGCCTTCTTGTCCTTGCCCCTGGGCTGGTGTACCCATTTAGTCTCATATACGTGGTTGAACTTCTTGTATACATGGTTGAATTATGTGTGTTATTGTTTGTTTTATAGGCCTGTCTAATCTTTGGCTGAAGGGTGAATCTCAGGAGTGACTACAGTACTGAGTTAAAAGGGTGTCTGGGGACTATACTTTCAGGGCTTTTCAAGTCTCTGTCAGAGCAGTAAGTCTGGTCTTTTTTTTCAGTTAGAATTTTGATCTACACTTTTCTCCAGCTCTGTCAGGGACCCTCTATTGTGGTAGCCAAGCATCATCTACTCACGCTGGAAAATTTCAAGCATATTTTGCTCCATAGTATTTTTAACTTACTAAGACTCTGTTTTAACATGATGTTATGCTTCACCCAGAAGCCCTGGTGGTGAATGGTTAAAGTGCTTGGCTGCTAACCAAAAGGTTGGTGGTTTGAACCCACCAGCCACTCTATGGGGAAAAGATACGACAGTCTGCTTCCTTAAAGATTTACAGCCTCGGAAATCCTGTGGGGCACTTCTGTTCTGTCCTATAGGCCTATAGGGTTGCTATGAGTTGAAATCAACTCAAGGGCCTTGTTTGGTTGGTTGGTTAGTTGGTTGGTTTATGCTTCATCTGCATCACTACTACAAAAAATAATTTCATCTTCAGTGTTGAAGTTTTTAATAACACTCACAATAATGTAAGTGTTTCACCTTCAAAGGAATAAAAATAAATTCTAAAAAGTTTACTTCTGTGAATTGGAAAAAAATATGATTATTGGAATTAACTTATTTTCTATTTGACGCATCTGATGAAACAAACACAAAATAGGCTTAATTTAGTTGTTCGTAAAGTTCATTAATGAAGCCAACACATTAATAGCAGTTACTTTATGCGATACACTAAAAAATCTGGAACCAAAAATGGGGAAAACTAAAGAAAAATGGTAATTTTATCTGAATAAAAAATCATGCTTCCCAGAATGATGTGTAAACAGACTCACTGCTTCTCCAACAAATGTGTCTTTGGCTTTTGTGTGGTCAGTGATTATATCACTATGGTCCCTCTGATAGATGGAAACATCAAAAATGTGCATGTTACATATTCATCATCTACTTTTTTGGGAGACAGAAGTTCAGTATCTAATGTTTTATTAAACACGCTTTCTCATTTTTAAATTAGTTGTGGCTGTAAAGACACATTGCAAAATAAAAATAATGCATACTATACTCAACAAGTTTGATAAGACCACCCACACACAAAAAAATCCAACTTGCTTATAACAGCCAGCGTTTATTTCTTATTTACACTGCATGTTGGTGGCTACCGGTCACATATGCAAGTCGAGATTCTGCTTGGCTCTGCTCCAAGTGCTTTCTCCTTTCTGAAATCAGAGTGAAGGTGAAACTCCTTTTTATTTTATGTCATTCTTTCACTTGGAAGAAGGAGAACCACAAACATTGGTCAGCAAGATTAAAATCTAGCAGCACCACCTTTCTGGTCACCAAATATTTAGTTCCCTTTCCTTCTCATACGCAGAATACATTCAACCCTGCCCTAAGGGACCTGCCCTAAGGGAGTCAACACAAAAGTCTCATTCAATCAGGGCACCTAATTCAAAGCATATAACCTGTAGGTGGGGCTCCTAGTCTTTTCTTCTTCATAGTCCCTGACTACTGGCCTCTCAGAAATTCTCCCCTTTACATTATTTTCCTCAGTGACCTTTGAAATGGGTGTTGGGGAATATGGTCTTCTTTTATGTCAAACAATTTTCTTGGCCTATTTTTTCCCACTTGTGACTCCAGGATTGCTTCAATACCTTAAGAAAGTCTCTTTCAGTCTCAGAATAGCCTATCTCAGACATTAATAGACTGTTTTCTATTTAATTCTATCAGCTTTGTGCACCAAAACCAGCACTCACAGTTTTCCACACACACCTCCAGAGACAGTTCACAGGTTTTAGCATTCCTTAGCATTCTCACCCTCTTACCTCTTTTTCTCTTGACTTAATCGTAACTGCACATAATTTGAGCCAATCAGGCTTAGACGGGAAAGTCACACCCTTAATCTCTCTTCCCTGAGATATTTCTTGTGTGAGAGAGATTATGGGAGTCCCTCATCCTTCATTAGATCTCTACTCTGAAAAAATATTAACTGATTCAGAGATTTTTGTGATTGGTAGGCAATCCATAACACGCTCTTAACTTGATTAAACTCAAGGCTGAGTTTTAATCAGTTTTTGTCCTTCAAAGCCTTTCACAATCTTATTTTTTACTATTGTTTTTTTAGGGCTGTGAAGCAGTTGCCTTTTACAACCCTGCTGGTCCCTTTATTTCAAGATTCTTTGTTCTGTTTTATTCCTGCTTGCAAACCAACCAATTCTTTCCTGATATCACCTCTTTGTTGTAATAGCCTACCAAATTCAGATGACAGCAACAAATCCTTACTATTGAGGTCTCCAACCTTTTCTTCTAGAGCTACAAGTTGCTGCAAAAAAAGTTCTACCAAACATTTTTCCACTGCATAAAATAAACCACCATATATAAATCCTACAATTACAGTTTCTTAGTCACTCACCACTGACCCGCCTCACTCCAAGTAAATGCTCTTATTCCCCGCCCCCCACCCCGCCCAGCTATGGTGCCATTCCACTTCTAAAACCAGTAACTGAATCATTCAGGCTAGATTATACTTCCCTAATTCTCATGGTTTAAACCAATAATCGTTAAGCCTCCAGTTAAGTATCAGAGAATAAAGATATTCACAAATTAACAAAGAGACAATCTGTTGCTAGAAGATCTAAATTACAAGAAAAACATAAGAAAAAAAAAAAGTTTTTCAGTCAGAAAGGAAAGTACCCCAGACAATAACTTGAATCCACAAGAAAAAACAAAGAATACTAAAAATTGACTTTTTATCTTTTTTATTGATATACAGTGGAGTCAGATTAGTCAGGAATGTGTTGTTTTGATTTCCAACAATCTTCTTGTTGCCTATCCCTATCTACTAAGGCAAAAACCAAGCAGAGAGACGTCATCAAAGGTAAAACAATAAGCTGCCGAAAGTCATTAACTTCGTATTGTTTGTTTCCTGTAAACTGTTTTTCTAGTTCTCTATCAGACTATTTGAAATTCCTAACTCAATAACTCGCTGTAAGTGTGGTACAAAAGAGCATTGCAGGCATATTATCTGACATTTTGCATTATCTGTATCTATGTTCCTCTTTATTAGCTTAAGTAAGTGGAGTTTGACTGTGTGACACCAGCTCAACGTTTGTTGTCTAGACCTTCTTTACAAGAATGAGTCCTTTCATGGTGCATGTGCAAATAATCAGTCTCTAATTTTATTATCTTCTCAGTCAGCCTTCAGTGATACTGAAAATTGATGAACTGAACACTGAATGGACGGCTTCATTTAAAAGATATTTTTGAAGGTCATCTTTTCAAAATTTTATTTAAAAGATGAAGAATACTAAGGATATAGAGGCATGATACTTGCCTTTGAGGTATTAGAGTCCTAGTAGGCAAAGATTTCATGCTCATGAGAAACCTGTACACAGACAAAGAGGCAGTCATTTGAACAGAACAAGTGGATACTTCGTGGTTAAAAATCAGGAAAGATGTGAGTCAGTGTTTTATCTTTTCATCATACTTACTCAATCTCTATGCTGTGCAAATAATCTGAAAACTGAACTATATGAAGAAAGATGGGGCATCAGGATTGAAGGAAAACTCATTAATAACCTGCAATATGTAAATGACACAACCTTGCTTGCTGAAAGCGAAGAGGACTTGAAGTACTTACTGATGAAGACAGAGACTACAGCCTTTGGTATGGACTACACCTCAACATAAAGAAAACAAATATCTCACAAATGGATCAATAACCATCATCGTGATAAACGGAAAAAATATTGAAGTTGTCAAGGATATCGTTTTGCTTGTATTCACAGTCACTGCCCATGGAAAAAGCAGTAAAGAAATCAAACAACATATTGTATTGGGCAAATCTGTTGCAAAAGACCTCTCTTAAGCATTGAAAAGCAAAGATGTCACTTTGAGGACTAAGGTGTACCTGACCCAAGCCATGGTATTTTCAATCATATGCATGTGAAAACTGGACAGTAAATAAGACTGAAGAAGAATTGATACTTTTGAATTATGGTGTTGGTGAAGAATATTGAATATAACATGGACTCCCAGAAGAATGAATAAGTCTATCTTGGAAGAAGTACAACCAGAGTGCCCCTTGAAAGCAAGAATGGCGAGACTTCATCTCACATACTTTGGACATGTTATGAGGAGGAACAGCCCTAGAGAAGGACATTATGCTTGCTAAGGTAGAGGGTCAATGAAAAAGAAGAAAACTCTTAATGAGATGGATCAACAATGGGCTCAAACATAGCAACAACTGTGAGGATAGTGCAAGGTGCAGTGATGTTTCATTCTGTTGTACATAGGGTCGCTATGTCGGAACCAACTCTACGGCACCTAACATCAATAACAACAAGCAAAGATATTATGTGAAATGATGTGACCGAGATGAATAAATCTACAAGTTTGATGTATCTAGTAAGGAAACAGGTAGGAAAATATCTATCTATATGCCTCCTAACAACAACAACAACATGGCTCTTTGTCAGTCTTTTCTAAAAGGAAGAAATGATAAATGAATTGGTAAGATTTACAGCATTGATTGGGCCGCTCATGCATGTTCCTCTTTTCTTTCCTTTCCTGCTGTTGATTAGTGATGGTGCTGATCTCTCCTTTTGCCACATGTGCTGGTTTTTGCTCAAGTTCTTATACCATGTAGCTTAACCACAAAAGGTAAAGTACTAGAGTTTGGATGCAGGCTTAGAGGAAGATGGGTATGATTGTTAAGGTTGTATGTCAGCTTGGCTGAGCTGTGATTCTTAGTGGTTTGACACTTATGATGGTGTGATCACTTCCATGACAAGATTTGATATAATGTGATCCCCTCCATGATGGAATTCGCTGTGAGTAGTCAATCAGTTGAAAGGAAGTTTCCATGGGGTTGTGGCCTACATCGAATATATAAGTGGATTTTCTGGCAAGACTTGTGGGATTTTGCTTGCTCAGGGCCCTGCAGCTGGCTCCTGTTCTTCTGACCTCTAGTTCTTGGGAATCGGGCTAGCAGCTTACCTGCCATCTTGCCTGCTGATCTTGGGATTCTTTGATCTTTACAGCCTGTGAGCAAGAGTCCTGCTATCTGACCTGCTGATCTTGGGTTCACCAGCTCCTGCAGCTACGTGAATCAGGAGAAGCCTCTATCTGACCCATGGACTTGGGATGTTCCAGTCTCTGAAATTGTGTGAGCCATTTCCTTGATATAAACCTCTCTCTCTGTCTCTCTTTCTCTCTGTCTCTCTCTCTCTCTATATATAAATTCATGGCATGAGGTGGCAATACAAATACACAAAATATCACCATCGATAGATCAGGTATTGGTGAGAGGCAAAGCTCTGAGTGATTGCATGTGTGATACCTTTCTACAATTTTTCAAAATGGCAGGTTGGTTTCTCCTACTTTCTCTAGACAAACTGGTGAAAGAATGAGATGAGCTCAGGGCTTCAGAGTCAAAGCTCAAGCACCACATAAACAACCTCAAATTTTCCACTTATTTCTTGAAAGAAAGCTTTATTTCTTTTAGTAACAACTGATATTGCTGAAAACCAAAACCAGAGTCTTATTGTAAGAGTGGCCGAATTACAATGCCAACTCAATTGCCAACCTCGAGAGGTGTCCAAAACTAAAGTGAGGGTATTTACTATGAAGAAATGGGATCCTGAAACTTGGAATGGGGACATATGGGCAGATAATCAGGAACCTAGAGACCCTGAGCCCCTAAATTCTGTTGATGCACTCCTGCCAGCAGAACCAACCCTCTTACTCCCATCTCCACATGGAAGAGACTACTCCATGTTTGTCTGTTAAGCCACCCTCCTCAGTAAAACCATTAGCCCCTCCACCATCATCTAATGAGATTAACCCAGCTATGTCTAAAGAGCCTTCATCTGAGTCATTGTCTGGGGCATTGCCTGAGGCAGATGCCTTACAAGATAATGCTGAATGTCCTCAAAACACATCCCTGCCACTGATTTTGGCTTCTAGACCTATAATTAAACTTAAGCCCCAGAAAACCCCAAAAGGTGAAGTACAAAATGTGACCCAGGAGGAGGTACGCTATACTCCAAAAGAACTGCTTGACTTTTCTAATATGCACAAACAGAAACCTGGGGAATATGTGTGGGAATGGCTACTAAGGGTAAGGGGTAATAGTTCAAGGAAAGTAAAGACGGATCAGTCTGAGTCGATTGATATGGGTCCACTAAGTACAGATTTCATTCAATGTTTTAGTTCAAGAGGTTAGGAAAGGATCTAAGAGTTCATTTGTTTGGGTCACTGAAGTACAGATTATACAATGGCCTACACTAAATCAGGTTGAAGTACCAGACCTACCTTGGTATGCTGTAGAAAAAGGTATCCAAAGGCATAGGGTAACTGGCATGCTAGAATGGATTTAACAGATTAGACCCACCATGAGTCATTGTGACTCATTGTGAGTCATTTCAGTGAGTTATCAAATCTGAAGGAGTAGCAGAAACCAGGAGATGAAAGTGAGGAGGCACAGGGGAGACTCCCAAGCTGGTGGATGGCATCCCGAAGAAGTAGTGAGAAAATCCTCAATTCGTGGCCAGCAGGTAAGAAGAGTGTCATTTGGACTCCTGAGTTTGTAGCTCATGTTTGCCTATTTACCAGTCTGAAGGACAGTGTCCTTTTAACTTGTTAGCTCTGACCTAGCTCCAGGTGGCTAGGGGCAAAGAGAGGGAGAGCTATGTAATACTAGAGATGATGAAAAAGTGACAAGTGGGAATTTGATTAAGCTTCACATTTTGGGAATTGAATTTATGTTGATTCTTATCCATGAAGTATCCCAAAGATTGTCCTTCCAAACCTTCTATGAATACATTCAATATTAGACTAAAACACCTATTGTTTTATGACAAATGGCTATTTATGTTTCTATTATTTCCACTACAATAGAACACAAAAGTTGTGTTTTATTCATCTTTGTATTTCCAGTTCTTTCTTTAGTGACTGGTAAATGAAAAGTGATTGATTGAATGACTGAATGAATAAGCAAATGAATGCAGTATTTAGGGAAAATTTCATCATTTTAAAGCTCATCATTCCTATTTGTTTTGGGGTAATTTCATAATGGAAAAAGTATAGAATAGTGTTTCTATAATGATATACCTTAGAGACTAAAATACTAGCTAGATGCTTAGGTTCCATAGAAATACTTCCTAGATTCCTTTTGTCTTCACCTCCTAGTAGTTGAAAAAAGTCTCTATCTTTTAAGGCCTTTGTTTTTGCATCTGTAAAAGGGAGACGGCTATTGTTAAGGGTTAAATAACTTAATACAAGAACAATCAGAAGAATCCTAGAAAATAGTAAGCCCCAAATACATATTATTAACTCATTGTTAAATAGATTTGTAACGTAAAACAAATATTATAGATGATTAAAGCATGATTTTTGTTAAAAAAGAGAAAATATAGAACATCTCCAGCACTCCACGAGGCTCCTTTGTTCCCTTTCATAGTCCTTACCTCCTTCACAAGAGTAAGCGTTCTTATGACCTGTATCACCAGAGATTAGTTTCGCCTATCATTGAACTACATATAAATGGAATTACATGGTGTTATGAATTGAATTATGTCCCCCTCAAAATGTGTGTATCGATTTGGCTGGGCCATGATTCCCAGTATTGTGTGATTTTCCTATATGTTGTAAATCCTGCCTCTATAATGTTAATGAAGGAGGATAGGCAGCAGTTGTGTTAGTGTGGCAGGACTCAGTCTACAGGATTGGATCGTGTCTTGAGGCAATCTCTTGAGATATAAAAGAAAGAAGCGAGCACAGAGGCAGGGGGACCTCATACCACCAAGAAAGCACTGGGAACAGAGCGTGTCTTTTAGACACAGGGTCCTTGCACCTGAGAGGCTCGTGGCCAGGGGAAGACTGAGGACAAAGACCTTCCTCCAGACTCGGAGAGAGAAAGCCATCCCCTGTAGCTGACACCCTGAATTTGGACTTTTAGCCTACTTTTACTGTGAGGAAATTAATTTCTCTTTGTTAAAGCCATCCACTCATGGTATTTCTGTTATAGCAGCACTAGAGACTAAGACACATGGCATGCTCTGTTTGTATTTCACTTATTTCATTCAACATTATATCTGTGAGATTAACTCATTTGTTCTATGTATCAGTAGTTGGTTCTTCTATTGCTGTGTGGTATTTTGTGGTATGAATATAACAATTTAACATTCTACTCTTGATGGATATTTGTTTTCAGTTTATGACCATTACAACGAAAGTTTCTATAATCACACATTTCTGTTAGGAATATACTCAAAAGTGGAATCTCTGTGCCATAGGGAATTCTTATCTTCAGCTCTTTCAATTTTATTTTATTTTATGTTCTTTAGTTGAACATTAACAGAGCAAATTAGTGTCACATTCAATAATTTATTCACAAAGTGCTCCATGACGTTGGTTGCAATCCCCACAGTATGTCAGCACTCTTCCATTTCCACCCCGAATTCCTTGTTTCCATTCATCTGGTTTTCTTGGCCCTTCCTGCCTTCTCATCTTTGCTTTTGGGCAAATATTGCCCTTTCTGTCTCATATAGTTGTTATAAGGGGCACTTTCTTTATGGATGTTATTGTTTATTTTATAGGCCTGTCTGTTATTTAGCTGAAAGGTGATCTCCAGGAGTGACTTCAGATCCAAGTTAGAAGGGTGACAAAGGGCTACAGTTTTGGAGGGCCCTCCAGCCTCTCTCAGACCAGTAAGTCTGATCTTTTTTTGTGAATTTGAATTTTCTTCTACATTTTTCTCCTGCTCTGTCTGGGCCCCTCTGTCGTGATCCCAGCCAGAGTGGTCAGTAGTGGTAACTGGGCACCATCTAATTCTTCTGGTCTCAGGCTAGTGGAGGCTGTGGTTCATGTGGACCATTAGCTCTTTGGACTAATTTTTTCCTTGAGTCTTTAGTTTTCTTCGTTCTCCTTTGCTCTGGATGGGAAGACACCAATAGTTGTGACTTTTAAGACCCCAGAGGCTGCTCACCAAAGTAGGCTGAAACGTTGACTTTATGAGCTATGTTATACCAATTGACTTAGATGTCCCCTGAGACTATGGTCCCTAGCCCTAAAGCCTAGTAATTCAGCCTTGAGTAGTGTTTGTTTATGTCTAAGACTGTTCTCCCTGTGTGCTCCATTTTATATATGACAATACATGCAGCAGAAACCCTGGTGGCATAGTGATTAAGTGTTACGGCTGCTAACCAAAAGGTTGGCAGTCCGAATCCAACAGGAAAAAAAAAAAGGAGCTCCTTGGAAATCTTATGGGGCAGATCTACTCTGTCCTATAGGGTTGCTATGAGTCAGAATTCACTCGATGGCAATGGGGTTTTTTTTTTTTTTTTGGATATACACGCAGCATATATGAATATGTATTAGGAATATCTGCAACTTAGTCTATACGTGCACATGGGTATATGCCCATACAGCCTCTCATACCTATTCAGCATGCATATGTGCCTGTGTATCCACTTGTAAATTATTGTTTACTATTATTGTTGCAGGGTTGTATATGTTGTAGTATTTAGCTCAGGTGCCTTTTATTTTTGCATACCTCTCAGTGTCTTTCTTTGCCCTTGGTCATGTTGTGCTGACTTCCTCCATATTGTTTTGCCTTTCCCTTCACCAAAGTTAACATGTGTCTACCACCTAGTTGGTGGTTTTCTCTCCCTCCTCTCCCATCCCTGGTAACCATCAAAGAATGTTACTTTCTGCATGTAAACTTTTTTTTAACTTCTTATAATAGTGATCTCATACAATATTTGAACTTTTGTGATTGACTTATTTCGCTCAGCAAAAAGTCCCCCAGATTCATCCAATTTACTCTTTTAGTATATATACCAAGTGTGTATATGTATCGAGTATATATACCAAGTGTGTATATGTTTGGGAAGCCCCCAAATCATTAAGAAAAAGACAGACGATCTAATTGAAAACATATAAATAAATATATAGTTTATGGTTCACATGTAGGTCTATGGTCCATCTTAAGCTAATTTTACGTATGGTTTGAAATAGAGGTAAAAGTTCATTTTTTACAACATGGAAATTCAGTTGCTCCATAACCTTTTATTGCAAACATTGTATACACCAGGTATTAGGCTATTGTCTTTCAGCTCTCAACCCATCCTTGTCTATGTGGCTGTGTGATGCTGGGGCTGGAACTATGCAAACTACCCTGCTGCTTTGACAGTGGGCTAGCTGTTAAGGTCTGCCAGAGGGGGACTCTGAAGGGAGGCTGCAAAACAGAAGGGAAAAGGACTTGTTTCTTCCTGTTTGTTTGTTTCCTGAGGGTTTCTTGTGGCTTGTGGTTTCTGTGAGTGGTGCGCCCCAGCAGTGTTCATCCCTGTAGTGTCAGGAGGATGTTTTGTCCTTTTGCAGCAGTAACACTCCCTCCTCAGAGGTCTGGGACACAGTCCCACGAGTCTCTTTCTCCAAGCTAAGCAGCATACCTCCACATAGCTGAGAATCAACCTGTGGGGTCCTTTCTCATAGTTTCTTAGTTTTTCCTTTGGCTCCCTTTGATGTCTCAGCCAGAGGAGTGGTAGCTGCTTTCTGCAGTTGTTACCTTAGCGTTCTCCTTTTACTCTTTTTGTTGCTAACTTTTTACTCTGAACAGTTCTTTATGTTAAATTCTGTGTTCAAATTACTGGTGTGGTTTCTGTTTCCTGACTGGGTCCTGGCTCATAAGCCATCTGTTCACCTACTGAATTGCACTGGAGTGTTATCATAAATCAACTGATTTCATATAAGTGGGTATGTTTCTGACCTCTATTCTATGTCATGGGCCTATTGTCTATTCTTTTGCCAGAGCCACACTGTCTTGATTACTGTATTATGATAGAAAGTTTTAAAATCTAGTAATGTTAAGTCATGGAGCCCTGGTGGTACAATGGTTAGGCATTTGGCTGCTAACCAAAAAGTCAGCAGTTCGAATCCACCAGCCACTCCTTGGAAACCCTATGGGGCAGTTCTACTCTGTCTCATAGGGTCACTATGAGTCAGAACTGACTCAATAGCAATGAGTTTTGGATAATACAAGTGATACAGCATTGTTTTTTCTTCAGTAATTTTCTTGGATCTTCTATGTACTGAATTTACACTAAAATTTTAAAACTAACCTGTCAACTTTCATTAAAAATGTTGATATTTTTATTGGGATTGCTTTGAAACTTTATATAAATTTGGAGAGAATTGACATTTTACTATACTGATTTTTTCAATTCAAGAATATGATGTATCCCTCTATTTATTTAGGACTTCTTTAATTCCCCTTAGAAATGTTTTGTAGTGGATGTCCTTTATTCAACTTTGTTGTGGAGGTCCTAGCCAGAGCAATTAGGCTAGAAAAAGAAATAAAAGACATCAAAATTGGTAAGGAAGAAGTAAAAGTATCCCCATTTGCAGGTAATATCATCTTATACACAGAAAACTCCAAAGAATCCACAAGAAAACTACTCAAACTAATAGAAAATTTCAGCAAAGTATCAGGATACAAGATAAACATACAAAAATCAGTTGGATTCCTCTACACCAGCAAAGAGAACTTTGAAGAGGAAATCACCAAATCAATACAATTTACAATAGCCCCAAGAGGATAAAATACTTAGGAATAAATCTAACCAGAGACGTAAAAGACCTATACAAAGAAAAATACAAGACACTACTGCAAGAAACCAAAAGAAACCTACATAAGTGGAAAAACATACCTTGCTCGTGGATAAGAAAACTCAACATCGTAAAAATGTCTATTCTACCCAAAGCGATCTACAGACTAATGCATTATGCAAAAGGCAAAATATAGGTCAATTTTACTTACAAACCTGAATGGAAAAATCATAAATAAAATATATTAGCAAAGGGAACTAGGCAGAACTCAAATAATAATTGTGATAATAAAAAAACATTATGACTTCTCATGTTCCTCTAAAGACTATCAAAATAGTAGAGACAACCTACAGACTGGGAAAAAACCTTTGGGAATGATATAACCACTAAGGCTCTTATATCTAAAATATACAGAAAACTTCTACAGCTAAGCAACCAAAAGACAAATAATCCAATCAAAAATTGGGCAAAGGACATGTGCAGGCACTTCACCAAAGAAGATATTCAAATGACCAACAAACACTTCAAAATATGCTGGACATCATTAGCCATCAGAAAAATGCAAATCAAAACCACAATGAGATATCATTTCATTTCCATTAGGATGGCTAAAATAAGACAAAACAAAACAAAAAAACAGAATATAATGTGTTGGAGGTGTTATGAATTGAATTGTGTCCTCCAAAAATATGTGTTAACTTGGCTAGGCCATGATTCCCAGTATTGTGTCATTGATCCCCATTTTGTCATCTGATGTCATTTTCCTATGTGTTTTAAATCTTATCTCTATGCTGTTAATGAGATGGGACTAGTGGCAGTTATTTTAATGAGGCAGGACTCAAATCTGTAAGATTAGATTGTGTTTTAAGCCAATCTTTTTTGAGATATAAAAGAGAGAAGTGAGCAGAGAGACATGGGGAGCTCACACCAACAAGAAAGCAGTGCCCTGAGCAAAGTGTGTCCTTTGGAACTGGGATTCCTGGGCTGAGAGGCTCTTAGACCAGGGGAAGATTGATGACAAGGACCTTTCCCCAGAACTGACAGAAAGAAGAAGGCTTCCCCTAGGGCTGACACCCTGAATTTGGACTTCTAGCCTCCTAAACTGTGAGAGAATAAATTTTTCTTTGTTAAAGCCATCCAACTGTGGCACTTCAGTTATAGCAGCACTAGATGACTAAGACAGTCATTATCTGAAAACAATGTATTTATTTATATGGACTAATATGAAGATTTTTTTTGAAAAACCATCAGTGCTGAATACAAAAGCAATTTAAAACATAATTGATATTACTGTACCCCAGTAATAAAATATTAGAAAATGTGATTTTTCAAAAAGATGTAACATACAAAAGCAAGGAAAAAAACTCCCTTCCCCCAAAATGTGAGACTCCTACACTGAATAGAATAAAATTTCATTGAAAGGCATAAAATAGGTTACTAGAGAGAGAGAGAGAGATGAAAAAAAGATTTAATGCCATAAAGATGTCAAGACTTTCCAAATTAACCTATAATATAAAGGGGATACCCATCAAAACCCTCAACAATTTTCTTGGAATTGTGAAGTGAATCTCAAAATTCACATGGGATAATTAAAAGCCAAAAATAGTCATAAATAATTACAAAGAAAGAATATAAAAAGGGATAATTCACACTATTCTTAAAAATATACAGAAATTAAATCAGTATGATACTGTAACGATACCAGACTGAAAACCACAGTCTTTCAGTTGATTCTGCTCACAGAGACCATGAAGGACACAGCAGAACTGCCCCTACAAGGTTTCCAAGGCTGTAAATCTCTATGGAAACAGATTGCCACATCTTTCTTCAGAGGGGCAGCTGGTGAGCTCGAATCACTGATCTTTCAGTTATCAGCAGAGCATTTTAACCACTGTGCCACATGACTCCTTTGTATCAGGATTTTGTTGTTGCTGTTGTTAGGTGCCATCGAGTCAGTTCTGACTCATAGCAACCCTACATACAACAGAATGAAACACTGCCTAGTCCTGCACCATCCTCACAATCATTCCTGTGCTTGAGCCCATTGTTGCAGCCACTGTGTCAATGCACTTCAACAAGGGTATTCTTCTCTTTTGCTGACCCTCTACCAGGCATGATATCCTTCTCCATTGACAGGTCCCTTCTGATAATATGTCCAAAGTATATGAGACACAGTCTCACCATCTTCTGTTCTAAGGAGCATCCTGGCTGTACTTCTTCCAAGACGTTTTTTCATTCTTCTGGCAGTCCTTGTTATAGCCAATATTCTTTGCACCAATTCTTTTTGGTACAGACTCTGTGTATTCTTTCCATCTTCTTTTGATGTTTGCTGCAATGTTCAATATTTTGCCCATAGAATCCTTCAATATTGCAACTGGAGACTTGAATTTTTCTTCAGGCATCAATTCTTCTCTGTTCTTTATTCATTGTCCAGCTTTTGCATGCATATGAGGAGACTGAAAATACCATGGCTTGAGTCAGGCCTACCTGAGCCCTTAAAGTGGTATCTTTGCTTTTTAATACTTTAAAGAGATCTTTTCCAGCAGATTTGCCCAAAGCAGTACATCCTTTGATATCTCTTGACTGCTACTTCCATGGGCACTGATGTGGATCCAAGCAAAATGGAATCCTTGACAATGTCAATACTTTCTCCTTTTATCATGATGTTGCTTATTCGTCCAATTGTTAGGATTTTTGTTTTCTTTATGTTGAGGTATAATCCATACTGAAGGCTGTAGTCTTCCAGTCCTCTTCAGTAAGTGCTTCAAGACCTCTTCACTTTCAGCAAAGCAAGGTTGTGTCATCTGATTATCGAAGGTTATTAATGAGTCTTCCTCCAATCCTAATGTCCCATTCTTCTTCATGTAGTCCAGTGTCTTGGATTATTTGTGCAGCATACAGATTGAATAAGCATAGTAGAAGGATTCAACCCTGACACACACCTTTCCTCATTTTAAACAACCATGCAATATCCTGTTGTCCTGTCTCAACGGCTACCTCTTGTTTATGTACAGGTTGCTCAGGAGCACACTTAGGAGTTCTGGAATTCCCATTCTTAGACATGTTGTCCGTAACTTAGAAATGTTAAATTCCATAACTTAGAAATGTTATTCACACAGTCAAATGCCTTTTCATAGTCAATAAAACACAGGTAAACATCTTTCTGGTATTTTCTGCTTTCAGCCAAGATCCGTCTGACACCAGTAATGATATCCTTCCTTCCACGTCCTCTTCTGAATCTGGCTTGAATTCCTGGTAGTTCCCTATCAATGTACGATGCAATGATTTTTTAGTTATCTTTAGCTAAGTTTTACTCATGAGTGATATTAATGATATCGTTTGATAATTTCTGCTTTCTGTTGGATCATCTTTCTTTGGAATGAAGCGCAAATATGGATGTCTTCCAGTCGGCTGTACAGATTCTTGGCATACCCAGTGAGCACCTCAAGCGCTGCATCTGTTTGTTGAAACATTTCAATTGGTATTCCTTGAATTCCTGGAGCATTTTTTTTAGCCAATGCCTTCAGTGTAACTTGGACTTCTTCCTTCAAATACCGTTCGTTCCTGATTATGTGCTACCTCCTGAATGGATAAACATGCACAAATTCTTTTTGGTACGGTGACTCTGGGTATTCTTTCCATCTTCTTTTATATATGTATACATATATATATACGTTTTTTTATTGTGCTTTAAGTTAAAGTTAACAAATCAAGTCAGTCTCTCATACAAAACCTTATATATGCCTAGCTATATACTCCTTTTTTTGTTGTTGTTATATGCTCCTAGCTGCTCTCCCCCTAATGAGACAGCACATTACTTCTCTCCACCCTGTGTTTCCGTGTCCATTCAGCCAGCTTCTGCCCCCCTCAGCTTTCGCCTGTCCCCTCCAGACAGGAGCTGCGCACATAGTCTCATGTGCCTATTTGATCCAAGAAGCCCACTCCTCACCAGTATCATTTTTTGTCTTATAATCAAATCCGATCCCTGTCTGAAGAGTTGGCTTCAGGAATGGTTCCTGTCTTGGGCTAAGAGAAGGTCTGGGGATCATGACCTTCAGGGTCCCTCTAGTCTCAGTCAGACCATTAAGTCTGGTCTTTTTTACTAGAATTTGGAGTCTGCGTACCACTGCTCTCCTGCCCTTCAGGGATTCTCTGTCATGGCAGTCCAGTCGTCAGTCGTAGCCAGGCACCATCTAGTTCTTCTGGTCTCAGGCTGATGTAGTCTTTATGTGGCCCATTCTGACTCCTGGCCTCATACTTACCTTGTGTCTTTGGTGTTCTTCATTTTCCTTTGCTCCATGTGGGCAGAGACCAATTGTTGCATCTTAGATGGCCACTTGCTAGCATTTAAGACCCCAGAGGCCACTCTCCAAAATGCGATGCAGAATGTTTTCTTAATAGTTTTTATTATGCAAATTGCAGTGCTACAGCTGCTAGCCCAAGGGTCAGCAGTTCAAACCCGCCAGGCGCTCCTTGGAAACTCTACGGGGCAGTTCTACTCTGTCCTATAGGGTCGCTATGAGTCGCAATCAACTCTATGGCACTGGGTTTTACCCTGAAACCATGGTCCCCAAACCCTCGCCCCTGCTATGCTGGCCTTCGAATAGTTCAGTTTATCCAGGAAACTGCTTTGCTTTTTTTATAGTCCAGTTGTGCTGACCTCTCCTGTATTGTGTGTTGTCCTTCCCTTCCCCTAAATTAGATCTTATCTACTATCTAATTAGTGAATCTCACTCTCCCTCCCACCCTCCCCCCTCCTTGTAACCATCAAAGAATATTTTCTTCTCTGTTTAAACTATTTCTTGACTTCTTATAACAGTGGTCTCATACAATATTTGTCTTTTTTCAACTGACTAATTTCACTCAGCATAATGCCTTCCATATTCCTTCATGTTATGAAGTGTTTCACAGATTCATCCTTGTTCTTTATCAATGCATATTATTCCATTGTGTGATATACCATAATTTATTTATCCATTCATCCATTGATGCGCACCTTGGTTGCTTCCATCTTTTTGCTATTGTAAACAGTGCTGCAATGAACATGGGTGTGCATATATCTGTTCGTGTAAAGGTTCTTACTTCTCTAGGATATATTCCAAGGAGTGGGATGGCTGGATCGTATGGTAGTTCTATTTCTAGCTTTTTGAGGAAGCGCCAAATCGATTTCCAAAGTGGTTGTACCATTTGACATTCCCACCAGCAGTATATAAGTGTTCCAGTCTCCCCGCAGCCTCTCCAACATTTATTATTCTGTGTTTTTTGGATTAATGCCAGCCTTGTTTGAGTGAGATGGAATCTAATTGTAGTTTGATTTTCATTTCTCTAATGGCTAATGATCGTGAGCATTTCCTCATGTATGTTAGCTACCTGAATGTCTTCTTTAGTGAAGTGTCTGTTCATATCTTTGCCCAGTTTTTAATTGGGTTATTTGTCTTTTTGTTGTTGAATTTTTGCAGTAACATGTAGATTTTAGAGATCAGCCACTGATTGGAGATGTCACAGCTAAAAACTTTTTCCCAGTCTGTAGGTAATCTTTTTACTCTTTTGGTGAAGTCTTTGGATGAGCATAGGTGTTTGACTTTTAGGAGCTCCCAGTTATCTAATTTCTCTTTTGCTGTTTTTGCAGTTCTAGTAATGTTTTGTACACTGTTTATGCCATCTATTAGGGTTCCTAGCATTGTCCCTATTTTTCCTTCCATGAATTTTATCATTTTAGATTTTATACTTAGGTCTTTGACCCATTTTGATTTGGTTCTTGTGCATGGTGTGAGGTATGGGTCTTGTTTCATTTTTTTGCAGATGGATGTCCAGTCATGCCAGCACCATTTGCTAAAGAGACTGTCTATTTCCCATTTAACAGACTTTGGGCCTTTGTCAAATATCAGTTGCTCATATATAGGTGGATTTATGTCTAGATTCTCAATTCTGTTCCATTGGTCTATGTGTCTGCTGTTGTACCAGTACCAGGCTGTTTTGACTACCATGGCAGTATAATATGTTCTGATATCAGGTAGTGTGAGGCCTCCCACTTTTTTCTTCTTTTTCAGTAATGCTTTACTTATCCAAGGCCTCTTTCCCTTCCATATGAAGTTGGTGATTTGTTTCTCCATCTCATTAAAAGATTTCACTGGTATTTGGATTGGGATTGCATTGTATTTATAGATCGCTTTGGGCAGAATAGACATTTTTGCAATGTTGAGTCTTTCTATCCATGAGCAAGGTATGTTTTTCCACTTAAGTGTGTCTTTTTTGGTTTCTTGCAGTGGTGTCTTGTAGTTTTCTTTCTATAGGTCTTTTATGTCTTTGGTTAGATTTATTTCTAAGTATTTTGTCTTCTTAGGAGCTATTGTAAATGGCATTGATTTGGTGATTTCCTCTTCATTGCTCTCTTTGTTGATGCAGAGGAATCCACCTGATTCATGTATGTTTATCTTGTATCCTGAAACTCTGCTGAAGTCTTCTATTAGTTTCAGTAGGTTTCTTAAGGATTCTTTAGGTTTTTCTGTGTATAAGATCATGTCATCTGCAAACAGAGATACTTTTACTTCTTCTTTGCCAATTTGGTTGCCCTTTATTTCCTTATCTAGCCTTATACCTCTGCTAGAACCTCCAGCGCAGTGTTGATAAGCATGGTGATAAAGGGCGTCCTTGCCTGGCTCCTGTTCTCAATGGGAATGATTTCAGTCTCTCTCTGTTTAGCATGATGTTGGCTGTTGGCTTTGTATAAGTGCCCTTTATTATGTTGAGGAATTTTCCTTCTATTCCTATTTTGCTGAGAGTTTTCATCGTGAATAAAACCCACTGCCGTCGAGGTTTTTTTCCATCATGAATAGGTGTTAGATTTTGTCAAATGCCTTTTCTGCATTAAATGATAAGATCATGGGGTTCTTGTCTTTTGTTTTATTTATTTTATTTTTATATTATTTATATGATGGATTACATTAATTGTTTTTCTAATGTTGAACCATCCCCGCATACCTGGTATGAATCCCACTTGGTCGTGGTGAATTATTTTTTTGATATGTTTTTGAATTCTATTGGCTAGAATTTTGTTGAGGATTTTTGCATCTAAGTTCATGAGGGATATTTGTCTGTAATTTTCTTTTTTTGTGGAATCTTTACCTGGATTGAGTATCAGGGTTATGCTGGCTTCATAGAATGAGTTTGGAGGTATTGCATCCTTTTCTATGCTCTGAAATACCTTTAGTGATAGTGGTGTTAACTCTTGTCTGAAAGTTTGGTATAATTCTCCAGTGAAGCTGTCAGGGCCAGGGCTTTTCTTTGTTGGGAGTTTCTTTGATTACTTTTTCAATCTCTTCTTTTGTTATAGGTTTATTTATTTGTTCTGTCTCTTTGTTAGTTTAGGCAGGTAGTGTGTTTCTCGAAATTTGTCCACTTCCTTTAGGTTTTTTAAATTTGTTAGAGTGCAGCTTTTCATAGTACTCTGTTATGACTCTTTTAATTTTAGTTGGGTCTGTTGTGATATCACCCAGATCATTTCTTGTTTGGGTTATTTGCTTGTTCTCCTGTTTTTCTTTTGTCAGTCTGCCCAATGATTTATGGATTTTGTTTACCTTTTCAAAGGACCAGCTTTTGATCTCGTTAACTCTTTCAATTCTTTTTCTGTTTTCTATTTCTTTGTTCTGGTGCATGAAGGTTTCTTTTGTTGCTCTCTTTCTATTTGTTCAAGTTGTAGGGATAATTCTTTGATTTCGGCCCTTTCTTCTTTTTGTATGTTGAATTTTTTGATATAAATTGACCTCTGAGCACTGTTTTCAGTGTGTCCCAAGGATTCTTATAGGAAGTGTTTTCATTCTTTTTGGATTCTATGAATTTCTTCATTCTGTCCTTAATTTGCTCTATAATCCAGTTGTTTTTGAGCAAAGTGTTGTTCAGTTTCCATGTGTTTGATTTCTTTTCCCTGATTTTTCTGTTATTGATTTCTACTTTTATGGCTTTATGCTCAGAGAAGATGCTTTGTATTACTGTTCTAGAGAATGTTCCATGTGCACTGGAAAAGAAAGTATATTTGGATGCTGCCGGGTGGAGTGTTCTGTGTATGTCTATGAGGTCAAGTTGGTTAATTGTGGCATTTAGTTCTTCCATGTCTTTACTGAGCTTCTTTCTGGATGTTCTGCCTTTCACTGAAAATGGCATGTTGAAGTCTCCTACTATCATTGTGGCGCTGTCTATCTCACTTTTCAATGCTGTTAGAGTTTGTTTTATGTATAGTGAAGCCCAGTCATTGTGTGCATAAATATTTAATATGGTAATATCTTCCTGGTATATTGCCCCTTTAATCATTATACAGTGTCCTTCCTTATCCTTTGTGGTAAATTTAAGTTTGAAGTCTGCTTTGTTAGAAATTAGTATAGTCACCCCTGCTCTTTTTTTTGTTGTTGTTTCATTGATATATTTTTTCCATCCTTTGAATTTTAGTTTGTTTGTGTCTTTAAGTCTAAGGTGTGTCTCTTGTAGGCAGCGTATAGATGGATCGTGTTTTTTAATCCATTCTGCAACTCTCTGTCTCTTTATTGGTGCATTTAGTCCATTTACATTCAGCGTGATTATAGATAGGTATGAGTTTAGTGCTGTCATATTGATGCCTTTTTTTGTGTGTTGTTGACAGTTTCATTTTTCCACTTAGTCTTTATGTTCATCTTGTTTTTTTTTTTTTTTATTTTGCAGTGTAGGATTGTTAGCCTTCTTTGTGGTTTCTTTAATATTTGCCCCTATTTTTCTAAGTTTAAATATAACTTGTATCTCTCTACATTACCTTGATTTCCTCTCCATGTGGAAGATCTATGACTACTTTATTTAGTCCCTCTTTATTGATTATTGTCATCCTTTACTTAGTGACATCACTGATTCCCTGTTTTGAGGATTTTTTTTTTTTTAATCTGGATTTATGTTTGTGATTTCCCTATCCAAGTTGATATCTGGAGCTCTGTTCTGTTTTCTAGTGTTGGATTGATATCTGATATTATTGATTTTCTATCCAGAGAATTCCCTTTAGTATTTCTTGTAGTTTTGGTTTGGTTTTTGCAAATTCCCTAAGCTTCCGTTTATCTGTAAATGTCTTAATTTCACCTCATATTTGAGAGACACTTTTGCTGGATATATGATTCTTGGCTGGCAATTTTTCTCCTTTAATGCTTTATATATGTCATCCCATTGCCTTCTCACCTGCAGGGTTTCTGCTTAGCAGTCCAAACTTATTGATCTTTCTTTGTAGGTGACTTTTCGTTTATCCCTGGGTGCTCTTAAAATTTACTCTTTATCTTCAGTTTTAGCAAGTTTGATGATAATATGTCTTGGTGACTTTCTTTTGGGATCTACTTTGTATGGGGTTCAATAAGCATTCTGGATAGATATCCTTTAATCTTTCACAATGTCAGGGAAGTTTTCTGCCAACAAATCTTCAACAATTCTCTCTGCATTTTCTGTTGTCCCTCCCTATTCTGGTATTCCAATCACTCGGAAGTTACTCTTCTTGATAGAGTTGCAAGTGATTCTTAGGGTTTCTTCATTTTTTTTTAATTCTTTTATCTAATTTTTCTGCGAATGTATTGTTGCCAAGTGTTTTATCTTCACTCTTACTAATTCTGCGTTCCAGTTCCTCAGTTCTTCTCCTCTGGCTTTCTATTGAGTTGTCTAATTCTGTAGTTTGATTGTTCATCTTCTGAATTTCTGAATGCTGTCTCTGTATGGATTCTTGCAGTTTATTAAATTTTTCCTTATTTTCTTGAATAATCTTTTTAATTTCTTCAACTACTTTATTAGTATGTTCCTTGGCTCTTTCTGTGTATTGCCTGATGTCATTCCTGATGCCTTGAAGAGTTCTGTATATTAATCTTTTGTATTCTACATCTGGTAATTCCAGGAATACACCTTCATCTGGAAGAGTCCTTGATTCTCTGTTTTGCGAGTTTGTTGAAGCAATCATGGTCTACTTCTTTATGTGATTTGATATTGACTGTTGTCTCTGAGCCATCTATAAGTTATTGCATTAATTTATTTTATCCTTGCTCACTGTGGCCTAGTTTCTTGCTTTTTTGGTCGTTGTTGTTTCTATATACCCAAATAGGCTATTAGAGTGTGCTAACTTAATTATTGGAGACTTTGAAGTACTAATGTCCTGTTACCAGATGGCTAGAGCTGTTACCAGGTATACGAACCTAGGAGTCCACTCACTATTGTTTTATAGATTTAGCTGTTCTGATAGTTCTGATAGGTGTTCTGATAGTTGGTCACCTAGTGTGTGATGTAGGTTCTTACCTACTATCTTAGAGGAGCAGTGGTGATGGGCGTGTGCACTGGTTTCTGATAACGGCAGGAGGTCACACTGTGAGAAAGGCAGGGGGCTGACAGTCTTCCCCCAAGAGTCAATGAGGAAGGAGTGTTTCTGTTCTCTAGAGTACTCTGGTGAGCGGGCTCTGCAGCTGTACCTTAGGTACCCAGTGCTTATACCTGTAAGGACTGGTAGGCACCACTATCCTTGGACCCCTTTCACAAGTGGCTAGGTGGTATGGATGGAACCTCCAGTCCTCAGGCCCCTCTTGTGGGCAGATGAAAGCCCTGTTTAACAGGCAGAGATGTATCAGACCTCCAAAACCTGCCTCTCCATCACACAGTTGAAACAGTTACAGTCAGACCTCAAACAGATTTGCCCTTGCAATATAATAGCCACCTGGATCTTTGCAGAAGTGAAAGACAAAGTCTGTGAATCACTTATGCCTGGAGTGGAGCCACTTCTGCTCTGAGCTTCCTGTTTAGGGGAGTCAGCAGAGTATTTTTCCCCCATTTGTTAATTTGTTCCTTCCCCCAGGCCAGGAGAATGGCTGAGGAAGTGCACCAGGTTCTATCTCAGGCCCAGGGAAATCAATGTTAATGAAGGTGGCTGGGGCAGAGGGAGGAGGGATCAGATAGATAGGAGAGAGTTCTTTCAAAAGAAGGAGCTATTAGATCCACGTGGTAGATTAGAGAAAATCACTTATCTTGTGCCGAGAGTGCTATTTTATCTCAGTTAGCCAGTGTAGTCTCTGAGCACTAGCTGGGTCCCCACACAGATTGCCCCAGGGAGTTCAGGCTGCTTCCTGTGTTTGCCTTCTTTCACTGAAGCAGCTGTGTTCTAAACTCCACAGCCAGTCCTGCGGCCATCACACCAGGAGGTCGGGATGCCAGCACTTTGGTTGCCTTTTTTCACTGATGCAGCCACTTCCTAAAAACCATTGGCAGCCCCGCTGTAGTCATGCCACAGGGTCAGGGATGTGCTAATCTGCTTGCCTTCTTTTGCTGAAGCTGCCATGTCTCAGTAAACTACCATCAGAGCCGCTACAGTCACACCAAAGAGTGGCACCAAGGAATCAGAGCTGAGGCGCTGCAAAGGCTCAGCAACTCGTTTGCTGCTTCTGCACCATCTCTTCCTCCCCTGTCGCTCAGACCAATTCTTTAATTTTGCCTTTGATGCTCAGGGTTCCTAGCTTGTCATATATAATTGGTTCACATGTTTTTTCTGGTCTTTATTGTAAGAGGAATCAGCGGAAGCTTCTGACTAGTTTGCCATCTTGGCCCTGCCTCCTTTCCATCTTCTTTTGATGCTCTCGGCAATGTTCAATATTTTGCCCATATAATCCTTCAATATTGCAACTGGAAATGAATTTTTCTTCAGTTTTTCAGCTTGAGCAATGTGGAGCATGCTCTTCCCTTTTGGTTTTCTAACTCCAGATCATTACACACTTCATTATAATACTTGGCTTTGTTTTCTCTAGCCACCCTTTGAAAGTTTCTGTTCAAGTCTTTTATTTTATCATTTCTTCCCTTTGCTTTAGTTACTGGACATTCAAGAGCAAGTATCAGAGTCTCTTCTGATATCCATTTTGGCCCTTTCTCTTTCCTGTCTTTTTAATGACCTTTTGCTTTATTCATGTATGATGTCCTTGATGTCATTTCACAACTCATCTGGTGTTTGGTCATTAATGTTCAGCGAGTCAAATCTATTCTTGAAATTGTCTCTCAATTCAGTTGGGATATATTCACGGTTGTGTTTTGGCTCTCTTGGACTTGTTTTAATTCTCTTCAGCTTCAACTTGAACTTGCATGTGAGCAATTGAGGATCTGTTCCACAGTTAGCCTCTGATCTTGCTCTGACTGATGATGTTGAGCTTTTCCATTGTCTCTTTTCACAGTTGTAGTTGATTTGATTCCAGTGTATTCCATCTGGTGAGGTCCACATGTATAGTCTCCATTCATGTTCTTCAGAAAAGGTATTTGCAATGAATAAGTTGTTGGTCTTGCTGAATTCTATCATTCAATCTCCAGCATCGTTTCTATCACCAAGGTCATGTTTTCCAACTGCCGATCTTTCTTCTTTGTTTCCATCTTTTGAATTACAATTGCCAGTAATTATCAATGCATCTTGGTTGGTGTGTTTGATCAATTTCCAACTGCAGAAGTTGATAAAAATCTTCAATTTCTTCATCATTGGTACTAGTGGTTGTTGCATAAATTTGAATAATACTTGTATTAACTCATCTTCCTTGTAGGCTTATGGATGTTATCATATCACTGACAGCATTGTACTTCAGAGTAAACCTTGAAATGTTCTTTTTGACAGTGAATGTGACTCTGTTCCTCTTCAATTTGTCATTCCTGGCATAGTAGACCATGTGATTGTCTGAATCAAAATGGCCAATACTGGTCCATTTCAGCTCACTAATGCCAAGGATAGATAAGTAAATTAAATGAATGAAAAAAAAGCTTTGGAACATATCCACATATATATATGTACGAGCTTGGCATGGTACAGAGATGACACTGCAAATCAGTGGGAAAGAATAGATTAATCAACAAATGATGTTACAATTGACTCTTCATTTAGGATTATAACAAATTATATACCTGCTTTATATACACACTCAAAAATAAATTACAGGTACACTAAAGATCTAAATGTGATTTTCTTTCTTTTTTGTCACAATTACAGAGTTTTTGTTGTTGTTTTTGTTAGGTGTCATCGAGTTGGTTCCAACTCATAGCAACCCTATGCACAACAGAACGAAACACTGTCTGGGCCTGAATCATCCTCACAATTGTTGTGCTTGAGCCCATTGTTGCAGCCACTGTGTCAATCCATCTTATTGATGGTCTTCTTCTTTTTTCTCTGACCTTCTGCTTGATCGAGAATGATGGCCCCCTGCAGGGACTGATCCCTCCTGATAACATGTCCAATGTATGTGAGACATAGTCTCTCCACGCTTACTTCTAAGGAGCATTCTGGTTGTACTTTTTCCAAGACAGGTTTGTTCATTCTTTTGGCAATCCATGGTATATTCAATTTTCTTCATCAACCCCATACTTCAAAGATGTCAATGCTTCTTTCTTGCTTGTTCATTGTCCAGCTTTTGCAGCATATGAGGTAACTAAAAACACCATGGCTCGGGTCAGGAACACCTTAATAGTCAAGGTGACATCTTTGCTTTTCAACATTTTAAAGAGGTCTTTTGCAGCAGATTTGTCCAATACAATGTATGGTTTGATTTCTTGACTGCTGCTTCTTTGGGCTTTGATTGTGGATCCAAGTAAAATGAGATGCTTGACAAATTCAATCTTTTCTCCATTTATCATGATGTTGCTTATTGGTCCATTTGTGAGGATTTTTGTTTTCTTTATGTTGAGGCACAATCCATACTGAAGACTGTAGTCCTTGATCTTCATTAGTAAGTGCCTCAAGTCCTCCTCACTTTCATCAAGCAAGGCCATGTCATTGACATAAGGCAGGCTGTTAATGAGTCTTCCTCCAACCCTGAAGTCCCATTCTTGTTCATATAGTCCAGTTTTTGGAATTATTTACTCAGCATACAAATTGAATAACTGTGGTGAAAGGATACAACCCTGATGTACACCTTTCCTGACTTTGAACCACGCAGTATCCCCGTGTTCTGTTCAAACAACTGCCTCTTGATCTATGTACAGGTTCCTCATAAGCACAATTGAGTGTCCTGGAATTCCCATTCTCTGCAATGTTATCCATAATTTGTTATGATCCACACAGTTGAATGTTTTACATAGTCAATAAAACACAGTAAACATCTTTCCGGTATTCTTCTCTTTCAGCCAGGATCCATCTGACATCATCAATGATATTCCTTGTTCCACGTGCTCTTCTGAATCCAGCTTGAATTTCTGGCAGTTCTTTGTGAATGTACTGCACAGCCACTTTTGAGTGATCTCAGCAAATTTTTACTTGAGTGTGATATTAACGATATTGTACAAGAATTTCTGCATTCGGTTGGATCACATTTCTTTGGAATAGGCATAAATATGAACCTATTCCATTTGGCTTTCTAGATAGCTGTCTTCCAAATTTCTTGGCATAATTGAGTGTGTGCTTCCAGCACTGCATCAGTTTATTGAAACATCTCAGTAGGTATTCCATCAATTCCTGGAGACTTGTTTCTGACCAGTGCCTTCAGTGCAGCTTGGACCTCTTCCTTCAATACTATTAGTTTCTGATCATATGCTACCTCCTGAAGTGATTGAACATCGACCAATTCTTTTTGGTATACTGACTCTGTATATTCCTTCCATCTTCTTTTGATGCTTCCTGCGTCATTTAATGTTTTCCCCTTAGAATCCTTCAATGTTGCAACTTGAGGCTTGAATTTTTTCTTCAGTTCTTTCAGTTTGAGAAATACAGAGTATGTTCTTCTTCCCTTTTGGTTTAACTCCAGGTCTTTGCACATGTTATTATAATTATTTACTTTGTCTTCTCAAGCTACCCTTAGAAATCTTCTGTTCAGTTCTTTTACTTCATCATTTCTTCCATTTGCTTTAGCTATTCAACATTCAAGAGCAAGTTCAGAGTCTTCTGACATCCATTTTGGTCTTTTCTTCTCTCCTGTCTTTTTAATGACCTCTTGCTTTCTTCTTGTATGATGTCCTTGATGTCATTCCACAACTCATCTGGTCTTCCATCCCTAGTGTTCAACACATCAAATCTGTTCTTGAGATGGTCTCTAAATTCAGGTAGAATATATTCAAGGTCGTACTTTGGCTCTCGTGGACTTGTTCTAATTTTCTTCAGCTTCAGCTTCAACTTTCCTGTGAGCAATTCATGGTCTGTTTCACAGTCATCCCCTGACCTTGTTCTGACTGATGATATTGAGCTTTTTCATCATCTCTTTCCACAAATGTAGTCGATTTGATTTCTCTGTATTCCATCTGGTGAGGTCCGTGTGTATAGTAGCTGTTTATGTTGTTGAGAAAAGGTATTTGCAACAAAGAAGTCATTGGTCTTGCAAAATTCTATCATGTGATCTCCAGCATCGTTTCTGCCATCAAGGCCACGTTTTCTTCTGTTTTCAACTTTCAAATTCCAATCACCAGTCATCATTAATGCATCCTGATTGCATGTTTGATCAATTTCAGACTGCAGAATTTGGTAAAAATCTTCAATTTTTTCATCTTTGGCCTCAGTGTTTGGTGAGAAAGTTTAAATAATAGTTGTATTAATTGGTCTTCCTTGTAGGCATAAAAGTATTATCATATCACTGACAATGTTGTACTTCAGGATAGATCTTAAAATGTTCTTTTTTGACAATGAAGGCAATGCCATTCCTCTTCAAGTTGTCATTCCTAGCATAGTAGACCATATGATGGTCTGACCCCAAATGAGAAATACCAGTCCATTTCAGCTCACTTATGCCTAGGGTATTTATGTGTTTGCATTCCATTTCTTTTTTGATGATTTCCAATTTTTCTAGATTCATGCTTTGTAGATCCCATGTCCTGATTATTAATGGATGTTTGTAGCTGTTCCTTCTCATTTTGAGTTGTGCCACATCAGCAAATGAAGTTCCTGAATGCTTGAACATCATCCACATCATTAAAGTTGACTATTTTGAGGAAGCAGCTCTTCCCCAGTCATCTTCTTAGTCCCTTTCAACCTGAGGGGCTCATCTTGCAGCACTATATCAGGCAATGTTCCCTTGCTAGTCATAAGGTTTTCAATGGCTAGTTCTTTTCAGTAGACTGCCAGGTCCTTCTGCCTAGTCTGTCTTAGTCTGGAAGCTCAGCCGAAACCTGTTCCCCATGGATGACCCTTCTGATATTTGAGTACTAGTGATATAGCGTCCAGCATCGCAACAACACACAAGCCCCCAGTATGACAAACTAACAAATATATGGGGCATTACAGACTAGGTATTCAGAATTACAATTTTAAGAAAATATTGAAATGTTTAAAATTCTTTTGAAAGCTTTGCTAAACTGGTTTAAAAAAAAAAAAGAGCTCATTGAGACCAAGAATTGTGAAATGTTGGAATCCTGAGACAATGTGCACCAAAACAAGTTCACCCTGAGGAATTTGGCTCAATTCTAGAGATCTTGAGCTTCCTGTTTACTGGCTGCAGGGGGTAAGAAGGCCAGGGCAAAGGCCTTGGTTCTAGCTAAGGTGAGGAATCTAATAGAAAACCCACACATAATGCTGATTTTTCAATGGCTCTACCCTCTGTTTAAAAGTGAAGAAGAAATAAACCTGATATACAGTAGTCTATGCCTATGTGAAACTTTCTATTGAATGAAAGCAAAAGATAAAGTCTCCCTGAGGGTTTATGACCACAAGTCATTACTCACACTGGTTTCTGGCTTGAATTCATGCTACCTGTATGATCTGACAAACCTCAAACATGAAATTTTATTTAAAGTGGTTTCAGGTTGGTGGTATCTCCAGGCAACGAGTAGAAGCAAATGCACAAATCATCTTGGAGAAACTCAACTGCTTTTCAAGCTTTGAAGAACTCAGACAAATGAAATAATAAAATTTGAAGGAAAATAATCATCTAGCAGTCAAAATGCATAACCAATATTGCTAACATGGCAATTAACAAAACAAGGATTTTAGAAAGCAACTTGTCAGTTGGAAGATGTGTATACCATGTGCCCCAGCAGTTCCATTTCTAAGTGTATTTCCTAGGGAAGTTCTTATATGTGCATAAGATGTGAATGTGTACACAGATGTTCACTACAGTCTATTAGTAATCCATGTTGTTATAGACTTAATTATCTAGCTCCAGGGAAAAAAGAAAAAATCTTTTTGATATTTTTATTCAGGATGTATTAAATGTATGTATTAATAACTTGGGATACTTGGCATATTTCTAATGTTGAGTCTTCCTATACAAGAACAAGAGCTGTGTTTCTATTTGTTCAAGCCCTGTTTTGTGTCTTTCAAGAGTTTTCAAGTTTTTCTCATATAATTTTGAATGTTTAATGCTAAGCTTATTTCCTAAGTATTTTATTTTTTTAAATTCTTATTGTAAATTCAAGGAGCCTTAGTGGCACAGTGGTTAACTGCTCAGCTCCTAACCAAAAGGTGGACGGTTCAAATCCACCAGCACTCCATCAGAGAAAGACGTGGCAGCCTGCTTCCGTAAGGATTTACAGCCTTGAAAACCCTATGGAACAGTTCTATTCTGCCCTACAGGGTTGCTAGGAGCCTGAAGTTGGCAGTGGGGGGTTATTGTAAATGCGATCTGCTCTTACGTTGTATCTCTTAACTATACATTGTTGGTTAATATAAAGACTACTGGTTTCTGTGTATTAACATTTTATATCCTGATCCTTTACAAATTGTATTAGTGATTATATAAGATTTAGCATTTATTTTCTTTGGTTTAACCATTAATTAAAATTTCAGACTTGGGACTGAAGTATGTTCTAAGGAAATAAGAAATATCCATATATTTTTATTTTATTAATTATTTTCTTTTAGTCAGGATGGGTATTTAATTTTCTTCAGTGCATCTTCAGTGTCTATGGAGAGAATTACAAAATTTTTTCCTATTATCCCCTTTGTAGGGTATACATGTATATATATAAAATTTTTATTACCTTAATTACAAACACATAAGAAATAACAAAGCAAAACAAAAATCAAAGTCAGGTCTGTCTGAATTCAATGTCAACAGCAAACATCTGCCTCTCCTGATGGAAAAGAAAGTGATGGTTATAGGCACCTACATTCCCACATGTTAAAACTTTATTTTAAAATGTAACTGTAAAAAATAAACAAAATTAATAAACAGTATATTCTTTTTGATGAATTAATTTAAATGTATTCTTACAATGGAAAACTATGCAGCAATGAAAATTAATCATCTACAACTACACTCAACAATAGGGATAAATTTCATAAACATAGTGTTGAATGAAAGAAACCAGATGAAAAAATAGTATATACTCTTAAATCCCATTTATATAAAGCACAAAAGCAGACAAAACTAATCTATGCTGTCATAAATCAATATTATAGGTACTCTTCAAGGAAGAGGGTAGTGACTGGAAAGAAAAATAAAGGGGACTTCTGAAGTAGAGTAATGTTTTTCTTCTTGCTTTGGGCACTGGGGTGTTCAGCTTTTGAAAATTCTTTGATTTGTTCACTTATTACATTAGTTATTGATTGTTGAACATCAGATTACTCAAAACTTAGAGACTTACAACAATGCTAAATAATTATTATCTCACATTTTCTGTGGGCCAGGAACTGGGAAGGAACTGAGCTGAGTGATTCTGGTCAGGATCTCTCATGAGGTTATGGTCAAGTTGTTGAATGGGGCTGCGGTCACCTGAATGTTTGCCCGGGGCTGAAGGATCTGTGTCCAGGATGGCTCACTCACCTGGATGTTGGCAGGAGGCATTAGTTCTTAACCATATGTATCTCTCCATTGGGCTACATGAGTGTGCTCACAACGTGGTAGCTTACTTCCTCTACAGTGAGTCATTTAAGAGAGAAGACAAGGAGGAACGTGCAATCCCTTTGATGACCTAATGTCAGAAGTCACACACTGTCACTTATACCACTTTGTGAGTCGCTAAGTCTGGCCCACACTCAAGGGGAGCAGAATTGGGCTCTTCCTTTTGAAGAATGGAGTATCAAATAATTTTTGGACACATTTTAAAACCACAATACTTATATGTTCATTTTTCTGAATATATACCGTATTTCAATTAGAAGTTAAAATAATAAAATTTAAAAATATTCTTTCAAATGAACCTTGTTAGGAAAAGTGCTTCCTCCTCATTTCTGATACTCCCTCCCCTGTTCAAGGAACTCAATTAGTTCAACTCTTTTTAAGCCTCTCAGCGTACCCTCCTCATCACCACCACTATCTTACCTTGCACTTCCCCCTACCCAGAAAAAGTGGAGCGAATCACTTGATGGTATATTTAGAGTGAGTATACTGGGCATGCGTAGCTTGGCTCCTCCTTTTTCCCTTTTGGAAGCCGTCCTGCCAACAGAGCATGTCTCTTGACTTGTTCACTCCGTGGAAGAACTTCACAGTTTTGGGAATGTTATCTCAAGACTCAATATTTGGTGCATGTGCTTTGAACATTGAGAAATAAAACTGGGAGAAGAATTTGTAGACCAAAATAACATGTGAAGAGGCTTCTCACGGGGTTTGGATTTATCGCCCATGGATTTGAGCGTGTAAATTCTTACACTTTGTAAATTCTTACATTACACCAAAGGGGGTTTTAAAGTTGTGTGGTTGGCATTTAAGTGCCGCAGGCACATGAGAGTTTGACTCTGGCAGGAGATTACAGCTTATGACCATTTTGTTTACAGGTGAGTGGCTGTTTCATAGACGCAGGACTGTACACATTGACAGCTTCAAGTAAATAGTCCTTGGGCTTTGGAAGCCTCAGTTCAAATCCCAGGAAAGGTGTATGCCACTAGACCATTCTAAGTCAAATGATGGAGACTTTATAATACCGGGTGCTGCGTCATACTCCACAGGCACACCTGAGACAATGAATCAAGTCTAAAGGAAAAAATAAATAAATAAAATACGATCATTCCACATTTAGACAGTGGAAGACATAGCAATGTTTGCTGTTTTAAATGCAAGACTGCTGAGTCTTGTATGTGCTGCAAAACACTGGAGAGATCATAGCTCTAAACTGTGAGAGCTCTAAATTGTTGTACAGTTGAGCACTTGATCAGCTACCCTAAATTCCGCTCCAAAATTAGGGCCAAAGAGGAGATTGCAGAAGGACGAATCTTGAATTTATAAGGTTAGTATACAAGCTCAAGAGCAGAAAATATTTAAGAATTATTGGGTAAATTTCAAGGTGACCTTGTTATTGTAGGTGATATGTAGGTACTGCCTGTGCTGTGAGGGAGCATGCCTCAGAAAATTTGTAGAATTTTCTATAAATTTTATAGAAAATAGCACAAGAAAAAAAGTTACTGGGCAGCAGGAACTGGTTCTCACTGGATACCCCAGGGCAGTGGTTCTCAACCTTAGCTGCACGTTGTATCTACCAGCTAATTCAAAATCTCTGGGGGTGGAATCCTGGCAGTAGTGTTGAGATATTTACTTGGGATAAAATATGTAAAGTGCCTAGCATTGAGCCTGACAAATAGCTGGTATTTGCTAAATACATGGAGTCTCTGGATGATGCAAACAGTTAACGAGCTTGACTGCTAACCAAAAGACTGGAGGTTTGAGTTCACCCAAATGCACCTCAGAGGAAAGACCTAGCTATCTGCTTCTGAAAAAGATCAGCCATTGAAAATTCTGTGGACCACAGTTCTACTCTGATGCACTTAAGTCTCCATGAGTCAGAGCTGACTCGAAGACAGCTGGTTTTTGTTATGGTTGTTTTCTGTTTGTTTTTACTAAATAAATTTTGGTGCCTGCCCCTCTTTTCTCTCCTACATGGTGTTGTCTTTCATTTTCCAGTGAAGACTGGTTAGGTATATAAGAAATTTTAATTATCTTAACCAAAACTTTTTCACAAGAGGTAACCCAACATTGTAATTTAATCCATCAGTCTCAAAATGTCTCATTTGAGCAGCCATTTTTCTTTGGAGACTTAGTAGTCTCATAGTCCTAACTGTCTTTCCTTTTTTCCCCTCACCTTACTGAAAAATACAAGTTTCCCAGGACACACATTACTACCATTTGATCATAAAAATATAGGATAATTACATATGGGAATAAGCTGAGTAGTGGAGAAAATAGAATCTCTGCTTTTTATTTCTTGAATATATGCTGCTTCCAAGAGATTTTTAGATTTTTACGACTGGATGCTTCCCAGAAAAGAAAGTTGGTTCTGCCATTAGAGACTTGTTCTTTCTATCTAAGGATCTTTATATCTTTGGAAAGTGCTCTCTGAAGTTCAGTATTTCAAACCATGAAGGGATAATTAAAGAGGATCCAAATGATATTAGGGGTTTAGCCAGTATCGCATGGAGCCAAGCCCAAAGCCTGGCTTACAATCCAAGTCTTCAGCTTCCAGATCCATGATACTCTCCTCTTCCCAATTCAACAAATACCACATCCTAATGCTCGTTCAACACTCATTTAATACATGTTTTATTTCTGAGTACTTCTTGGGCTTAATTTGTTTGACTTGCGTGTCTCCGTATTAAGCATTTTTTGTTTATTTAAAAAAAGCCTGATTGTCAGTTATTATGACTTCCAGTTATGCATCTATTGATGATTTCTTGTCTGTTTATAACATTCCTGACAATATTCTTCTCAAATTTTGCCATGAAGCCTAACCCGTTTCCCAAAATCACCGTTTCTGCAGAGAACAACATGTTCTATTTGGATCACTTGAAATAGTGCCACAAATTACTCTTGGAGATATTGTGAGCCAGGTGCAATGTTGTGTTGGCCTCAGTTAATTATTGCTCTTGAGTTTGCCACAATGGATGCTCAGATTGCACTAAAAAAAAATAGACATGACTTATTTGGGCCTCACCTTGCTGGCAAAACTGACCGAGCTCTCTCTCCACTTGGCTTGATGCATGCTAACATCCCAGTGATTCTCGGTTTCTATCTCCTTTCGTTTACTGTCATTCATTGCATATGACTCAATTCCTGGCCCACTCTCCTTTCTCTGACTTTTTGTTCCACTGCCTAACACAATAGCTGGATAGCACCCATGGAAAGAGTGCCTGAGCAGAAGATTTATCATTATGTGGAAGAGTTACTGTCAAAACCTATTTCCAAAATTCAGGGCTTTGAAGATGAAATTATTGATGGCCTCAAAGTTTTTCCAAAGTGTAAAGAAGTTCCATAATCAAAACCAAAACTAGGTAAATGAGTCTTTAAATACTAATGCTAATTGTACTTATTCCTATAATGATCATGATATTATAGCCACTAACACTTACTGAGTACTAACTGTTCTATTTGTTCTAAGCGTTTTGCATGCATTACCTCGTTTACTATCACAGCATCCCTATAAATAGGTTTTTTTTTTCTCAGTTTTCAGATGAGGCACAGAGAAATTAAGCAACATGTTCAAAATCATAATGAAGCCATTATTTGAACCTCAACAACTATGAATCCAGATTCCATAGCTTTGAATCACTACCCATTGCTGATAGAAAGAGGAGGTAAAAGTGGTAACTAAACAAACCTTTCACATGAAAAAGGACAGAATAATCTACTCTTCAGGTGTTTCTTTAGATGAAATTAATTTCTTGTAAGTCTTCAAACTTACCAATGTCCATTTACGGCTGAAATAGTTTTAATGTCTTTAAATATGTAAGAACTACTTCTTTCTTTTTTGTTCGATAAACATTGGCTTAGCAAACATCTGTTAGGTACCATGCTAGATGTGGGAAGGGCACAGAGTCACTGTACCAAAAGGGCACAAAGTAAAAAAAGAAAATACGCACTTCTTGTCTCAAATTATTCTCTATCAGGTAAAAGAGGCAGATGTGGAAACAAATCATCGAAATACAGTGTGATAAATGTTACTATGTGTACGGGGTGCATATGACATACAAAGGTGGGGAAAGGAGACCACTCCATTTGGATTTATGGCAATGTATTGATGTATTCTGGTGTTCAAATACTGCCCTCAACAATGCAGCTACTCTGGAAGGTATCTAAACTCTGTTTATTAATCAGATCAGTTTTTTCCCCCCTAAGAGATGTTGTGCATTGCTGTGGCTTACGCATGTGAGCTGTGGAGTCAGAGTGGCTAGGTCTGAATCCTGGTTCTACTAACTTTGGACAACTCAACCTCTCAGGGGCTTAGTTTCCTTAAATGTGCAAGGAGGATAATAACAGTAGTAATAGAATTGTTGTGAGAATTGAATGAGTTCATATATATGAAATTTTTAGAACAGTGCCTGACATGAAATAAGCACTATATGTATAAATGAAAAAAAAAACTATTGTTATTATAACTATAAATAATAAATTGGTATTCAATGAAAGATCTTCATCTAAGTTAAGAATGGATGCCTTTCTTCAAATATGCCAAATTATATTAATGATATTAAGAACAATATACACTTATTCTAAGAGGAAGGCTCACTAACAACCTGTGATATACAGAAGACACAACCTTGCTTGCTAAAAGTCAATAGGATTTGAAACACTTACTGATGAAGATCAAAGAAGACAGCCTTCAGTATGGGTTACACTTCAACCTAAAGAAAAGAAAAATACACCTGGACCAATAAGCACAATCATGATAAATGAAGAAAATATCGAAGTTGTCAAGGGTTTCATTTTACTTAGATCCACAATCAATACCCATGGAAATAGCAGTCAAGAAATCAAATGATGTATTGTATTGGGCAAATCTATTGTAAAAGAACTTTTGAAAGTGTTATATGTGCTTGAACTGTGTGGAAATTTAGGAGTGGTAGTAAGTCAGGATAGGGAGAAAGATCTATGTAAAAGAAGAACATAATTTAAAATACCAAAAATATTCTGGGGAAGCCAGTACAACTTGTCTAAGGCAAGGCCATGGAAGCTCCATAGACACATCCAAACTCCTTGAGGGACTGAATTACTGATCTGAGGGATGTGGAGACCACGGTCTCAGGGAACATTAGCATACATTCTACTCTCATAAGTAGTGTCTGAGGTCTTAAAAGCTTGTGAGCAGCCATCTAGGATACTCCACTGGTCCCACCCTTTCTGGAGCAAGGGAGAATGAAGAGAACAAAAGACAAAAGGAAAATATTAGTCCAAAGGACTAATGGACCACAACCACCACAACCTCCACCAGACCGAGTTCAGCACAACTAGATGGTGCCCAGCCACATCACTGACTGCTCTGACAGGGATCACAATAGAGGGTCCTGGACAGAGCTGGAGAAAAATGTAGAACAAAACTCAAACTCACAAAAAAAGACCAGACTTACTGGCCTGACAGAGACTGGAGAAGCTCTGAGGGTATGGCCCCTGGACACCCTTTTAGCTCAGTAATGAAGTCACTCCTGAGGTTCACCCTCCAGCCCAAAATTAGACAGGTCCATAAAACAAAATGAGACTAAAGAGGCACACTAGCCCAGGGGCAAAGACTAGAAGGCAGGAGAGGAGACAGGAAATCTGGTAATCGGGAATGCAAGGCCGAGAAGAGGAGAGTGTTGACACGTCATGCGGTTGGTAACCAATGTCACAAAACAATATGTATATTAATTTTTATGAGAAGCTAGTTTGTTCTATAAACCACCATCTTAAGTAAAATTTTAAAAAATACCAAAAATGTTATATAACAAGGGATAAAGTAGAATTCCAACTAAAACGGGGCCCAAAACTAACATTTATTGCACATTTATGATATAACTGTTAAAAAAAAAAAAAAAAACCCAGTGCCATAACATACATAAATTATCTAATTTAATGTTCATAATGATCCAATTAAGAATGAATCATTATCCCCAATTTACAGGTGAGGAACTAAACTTCAAAGGGATTAAGCAACTTGTCTGTGGTTACACAATGATGGAGCTGGAATTTAAACATAGAACCTTTTGATTCCAAAGGTCATGTTTTTATTCAAAGTGCCTCCCAAGGGGCTGAATGCTGACCTGATGAGGAATGAGGATGTTGCTAATATAAAATATAAATGTGTTTAGTATCCATCTGCTTTTCTTCAACCCAATGCCCATTACCATTTTCTTTATGTAGTTATATGTTTGGGGAGCTGACCTCTGTTTCTGCTCTACTGACAGTTTAATTTCATTATACTTTTTCTGAGTTAATTCTTATTTCACTCCATCCAAGTCTTTCCTCCTAAGCTTTTTACTTTTTCAGACTCATGACCCATCTACTCAAGAATGTTACTTAAAAGGGATTTCTCTTTTACATGCTTTCCCAGTCACCTGTTGAATTTTAATATTAATTTTGGTTATTGATGAAGCTAACAGCTTTTAACTCTAGCATTTGTAATATAATTATATATCTACAGCATATGTTCATGGAAAACAGAGATCATACCTTATTCACTTTGTATGTCTAATATTACTATAAAAAACCAACAAACTAGCTGTCATTGAGTCAATTCTGACTCATGGTGACCCCAGGTGTGCAGAGCAGAACTGCTCCATAAGGCTTTCAAGGCTATTCTTCTTCTTCTCTTTTTTTAAAAATTTTATTTTGCTATAGATGAAGGTTTGTGAAGCATATTAGTTTCTCATTAAGCAACTAATTTGCATATTGTCTTGTAACATTGGTTCCCCACCCCACGAGGTGTCAACACTCTCCCATTCTCCACCTTAGTTTCCCCATTTCTATTCATCCGACTTTCCTCTCCCCTCCTGTCAGGGCCATTCTTTTGAGGCACCTCTGTGTTCTGCGTGAGTTTGAACTGCCAACCTTTTGGTTAGTAGTTGAGCACTTAACTGTTTGTGCCACCCAGGGACTTCTAACATCTACAATATCTAGTATCTACTGTAGGCCTGGAATATAGTCGGGTGCTCAGTAAATGTGTGTTGAAATGTGTATTTCTTCTTATTTTGTTCTTGCTGTAATTTAATCAAGTTTGAGATTTCTTTGAATGATATGGTAGGTTCCTAAAAGTGTGAAGGTAAAAATGACTTTATTCTTAGATCTGATTTTAATATCCTTCAAGAGTGAAAAAAAATTTTTTTAAATCACTTTCAGTACCAAAGGCCAAAATTAAAATCTGGATGAACGACCGTATTTAAATAAATACTGATATTGAAAAATACTGACTTAAGAAGTTAGCTCACACTTACAGGGAACTTAAATATCGTCTAGATAAAATGTCTCATTTGTAGATGAGGAAAGTACAAGTGAAGGGACTTGCAAAGGTCACAAAGCCAGCAAGGAGACAGAGCCTGGTCTAGACCACTCTTGACTCCATTTTCCACTATAACATGGTGCCCTTCTGTCTCCTGGAAAGGGGATATTTTGTTATTCATTTATGATTCTCTAAAGCAGGATTTCTTAACCTCAGCACTATAGACATTTTGGGCAAGATAATTCTTTGTTATGGGTATTTTTCTGTACATTGCAGAATATTAGCAGCATCATTGGTCTTTGCCCATTAGATGCCAGTAATAATGTGCCCCTCCCCTTGTGACAAACAAAAATGTCTCCAGACATGGTCAAATGTCCCCTGGTGGCAAAATGACTACCAGTTAAGAACCACTAATCTAAAGTCCTCTGTCTCCCTAAATTCTATAAGCCAAAAGATACAGAAGAGGATGTAGAACAAGGGATATCATTGCCGATGTCAGAAGAATCCTCACTGAAAGCAGAGAATACCAGAAAGATGTCTACCTGTGTTTTATTGACTATGCAAAGGCGTCTGACTGTGTGGATCAGAACAAACTAGGAATAACATGGGGAAGGATGGGAACTTCAGAACCCTTAATTATGCTCATGAGGAGGCTGTATGTGGATCAAGAGGCTGTTGTTCAAACAGATCAAGGGGCTACTGAGCGGTTTAAAATCTAGGAAAGGTGTCCATCATGTTTGTATCCTCTCACCACACTTATTCAATCTGTATGCTGAGCAAACAATCCAAGCTGGACTGTAGGAAGAAGAACGCAGCACCAGGATTGGAGCAAGTCTCATTAACAACCTGAGAAGTGCAGATGACACAATCTTACTTGCTGAAAGTGAAGAGGGCTTGAAGCACTTACTGATGAAGATCAAAGACCACAACCTCAACATAAAGGAAACAAAAATCCTCACAACTGGACCAATAAGCAACATTATGATAAGCAGAGATAAGACTGAAGTTGTCAAGGATTTCCTTTTACTTGGATTCACAATCAATACCCATGGAAGCAGCAGTCAAGAAACCACACAACAAATTGCACTGGGCAAATCTGCTGCAAAAGATCTCTTTAAAACGTTAAAAAACAAAGATGTCACTTTGAAGACTGAGGTGTGCCTGACCCGTGCCAGAGAAAGACCCTCGATGAGATGGATTGACACAGTGGCCACAATAATGGACTCAAGCATAACAACAATTGTGAGGATGGCACAGGACTAGACAGTGTTTCATTCTGTCATACATAGAGTTGGTATGAGTTGAAACCAACTTGATGGCACCTAACAACACAACAAGACAAAAGAGAAAAAGTCTAGGTAACTTTATACAATTTCTCATGAAAATTCTAAATTTCAGTTTTACTTTCCCTAATTTCATACTCTATTATCAAAAAGTTCAACACCTGTGTGCCTGCTTTCTAACCCTTCAATTGCCATGATGGTGTTTTGCCTGTTTGACTTCTAACCCTTCCTTGCTCTGCTTTACATCAGAGGGAATTACATTTCCTAGACTCCCTTGTTTTCTGGCTATTAGGTGGATTCAGCCAATAGGAAAACATTAGAGTGAGCAAGAAGGAAGAAACCAGGGAATTTCTCCCTTTCTCTCTACTTCTGGTAGCACCAGCTGAGTCAACTCCATGGCTCCTATTCCCATAGACAGTCCTTTTCTCTGTGGTCCCTGCCACGGTCTTCCACCAGGTGGCTCTGGATCCTGGGCTCTAGTAACGTTATCTTTGGTCCTCCAGGCCTAAGGGTGGCAGAATGCCCTACTGTTGCTAATCTCTGGTTTACATTGCTATCCCCTGTTTAGCTTATTTCTTCAAGTCCCTGTGTACCTAGTTCTCTGTGTTAAAGTCCCATTGTTTGAAATAGCTACAAAGGTTTCTGTTCTTCTGCCAACCCTGACAAAAGTTCTTTATTCCACTGATATTATGTAATATTATTGAGCCCCTAATATGTTTCATGTACTATGCAAAAAGTACATCTGTGTTGTTTGCTTATCTAATTCTACTAACAACACTGTAGGATAGGGCAACATGATATGGCATAAAGAACATGGGTATTGAATAAAACTGAATCACTACTTCTCCACTTACTAACTGCACTATCTAAGGAAAGTTAGTCTTTCTAGATATTGGTTCCTTCATCTGTAAAATGGGTGTAATGATAGTACTAATCTAAGAGAGTTGTTGTGGATTAAATGAGCTACTCTAGGCATGTAGTAAGCTCTTAATAGATATAACTATGAATTTTAACTGTAATTTATTGAGCATCTATTATGTGCCAAATAATTGGAGATGTTGGACTATATGAAGAATGCAACATCTGGAGACTCCTTAACAACCTGTGTTATGCAGATGACACAACCTTGCTTGCTGAAAACTAAGATGACTTGAAGCACTTACTGATAAAGACCAAAAATCAGTATGGATTACACCTCAACATAAAGAAAACAAAAATCCTCACAGCTGGACCAATAAGCAACATCATGATAAATGGAGAAAAGATTGAAGTGCCCAAGGATTTCAGTTTAATTGGATCCACAATTAACACCCATGGAAACAGCAATCAAGAAGTCAAATGATACTTTGCATTGGGCCAATCTATTGCAAATGACCTTTTTAAAGTGTTAAAAAAAAAAAAAAAAAAAAAGTGTCACTTTAAGGGCTAGGGTACATCTGACCCAGGCCCTGGTGTTTTCCATATCCTCATGTGCATGGGAAAGCTGGATGATGAATAAGAAAGACTGAAGAAGAATTGATGCATTTGAATTATATTGTTGGCGAAGAATATTGAATATATCATGGACTGCCAGAAGAACGAACAAGTAGGTCTTTGGGAAAGTATAGCCAGAATGCTTCTTAGAAGCAAGGATGGCAAGACTTCGTCTCACATACTTTGGACATGTTATCAGGAGGGACCAGTTCCTGGAGAAGGACATCATGTTGGGTAAGCATGGAGGGTAAAGTAGAGGGTGAGCCAAAAATGAGGAAGACCTTCAACAAAATGGATTGACACAGTGGCTGGAACAACAGGCTGAAGCATAGCAATGATTGTGAGGATGGCACAAGATCATGCAGTGTTTTGTTCTATGTACACAGGGTCATTATGTGTTAGAACCTACTCAACGACAGCTAACAGCAACAGCAATTATGTGCCAAATACTATGATGGCGTTGGGGATATTAAGGCAAATAAGAAACAATGCCTTCAAGGAGTTGCACTATACTGACAGCAGTAACCACATGAACAGAGATTATTAAAATAAAATATGACAAGTTTATTAATAGACCTAATACAGGGGAGCCGCGGAGTAGAGCATGATCAACAGCCAAGACTTGGAAGGCAATTGCCGAGGTTTGAAATTACTGTTGGACTCTGGGCAAGTTACCTAATTTCTCTAACCCTCACTTATAAAATAGGGGTTAATCACAGTTATTACCTCATAACGAAACCCTGGTGGCACATGGGGTTAAGAGCTACGGCTGCTAACCAAAAGGTCGGCAGTTCAAATCCACCAGGTGCTCCTTGGAAACTCTATGGGGCAGTTCTACTCTGTCCTATAGGGTTGCTACAAGTCAGAATCGACTCGATGGCAATGGGTTTTTATATCATAAGGTTCTGGTGAGAATAAATGAGTTAACAAAGTTACAGTTTCTGGTACAGTTCCTGGTGGAAGGCATGTGCTCAGAGAAGAAGAGCTTTCTTTATCATTAATGGGGGAGCACAGAATACAGGTACCTAACCCAGCCTAGGGCTACCCCAAGTTTCCTGCTCCTAGGTGTCCATTCTGATATACTGCACAATAGCTGCCTCCCTTTCTCTTCCTCCTCCTGAGAAAAAGGACTTAAAAATCTATGAGCTTATCATTTGTTTTTCTAGTATGAGTATAAATTAGAAAAAACTTTATAAAATTGTTTCACAGAATCTATTAAAGTTAAACATACCTATACCCTATGACAATGCAATTCCACTCCTGTATTAACAGCCAGAAATGAGTATATATGTGTATCAAAGACATGTATAGGAATGTTCATAGCAGTTTTATTCATAATAGATACAAATTGGAAACAATCCAAATATTCATCACTAGGAGAATGGATAAATACAGTGCAATACATTCATATACAACAGAATATTACACAACAAGGAGAATAAACTCCAGTTGCATGCAACAATATAGATAAATCTCAAAGACAAAATGTTGAGTAAAAGAAGGCCCCGAAAAAGAGAAGGCAGGCACATAAAAATACATACTTTACTATTTCAGTTACAGAGAGTTTAAGATTTGACAAAATGAATCTACAGTGATAGAAGTCAGAAGAGTGGCTACCTTTAGAGAGATGTATACTAGGAGCGGCAGTGGTGTGCTGATAAATGTTTAGCAGTCAGCTCCAAAAAAAAAAAAAAAAAACCCTGATTTTGTAAAAATTTTCTAACTTCCATTGCATAAATTCTCCAGCCATGGTAGATTTCAAACTACTAATACGATGTCACTGAACACTGAGCTGGTGTACATGTGCTCTGCCAAGCCAGTGGAAGCCAACTCCAACACACCACTGAGAGGTGGTCTGGGGGAACCTTCTGGTGAACTGGAAATATTCTGTATCTTCATCTGGGTAGTGGTGGTATGAGTGTAAGTATATTCATAGAGTTATACACTTAAGATTTGTTCACTTTACTGTATGTATATATACTTTAACACAAAGTAAAATTGTAAAATGTTTATGAGAGCTACAAAGATAAAAGCAGGTAGAATTGTATCCCAGAGGAGGATCCAGAGAGGCACCAGAAAACCAACGGCTGGGAGGCGGGCACACTGATCTTGTCTCCACAATAAATATGGAGCAGAAGAGAGATACCATTAGTGGCCATTGTTGTACATGGGTGGCTCTTTTAACTGCGCCACTCTCAGTTACTTCAGCTTCAGACTTAATTTAATCTTATCACCAGTGATGAATACACACACAAAAAAAGTGTTGCTTCTAAAAAGCCCAGATTCACCGTTTTAACTAACTACGGCCCTATCACTTGGAGATGAAAACTACTCCACTGGGTGGCTCCAGATGAATGTTTTAAGCACAATACAACCTGAACACAATGATTAGACACAAAAAAGTACCAATGTAAACAGTGCTGTTTTTATTTGGAGTAAAAATGCACTTTCATATCATTTTTCTTAAGTCACTCACATCTTAAATATGTTTGATACATCGGGAAGATAACTGTGATCTGGCTAAGTGAGACATTTTAATATGACAGCTGCTACCGACATATATAATATTCATATATTTAAAGTTACAAAGCCATAGCAAAAGTTTAAAGAGATTTTCCTGGTGATATCTTGACATCTCCACAGATTCATTTTTCCCCGATTTGGCAGAACAAGATCATAGAAAATATCATACCAAGTACCTATAAAATAAAATAACAGGATTAACATGGAAATTAAAAGAAAATGCTAGAGAAGTTATAAGTGAACAGAAAGAACATAACATGTGGAAAGGTTCTGATATTGACAGTTTTAATCTTATTTATCTAAGTCATCTTTCTTATGGGAAATAGGAGACTCTGATGGGATAAAAGAACATGGAGAAAGCAATCTGAGATTTTGTGGGGTTTTTTTAATTTTATTAAGCTTCAGATGAAAATTTACAGTGCAAATTAGTTTCTCACTCAAAAATTACACACAAATTATTTCGTGACATTGGCTGTAATCCCCACATTGTGTCGGCACTCTCCCCCTTTCTACCCCAGGTTCCCCGTGCCCATTCATCCAGTTTTCTTGTCCCTGCCTGCCTTCTTTGCTTTTGGGAAGGTGTTGCCCATTTGGTCTCTTATACTTGATTGAACTAAGAAGCATGTTCCTCATGTGTATTATTGATTGTTTTTATAGGCCTGTCTAGTCTTTGGCTGAAAGGTGGACTTTGGGAGTGGCTTCGGCTCTGAGTTAGCAGGGTGACCAGGGGCCATAGTTTTGGAGGTCCCTCCAGTCTCTGTCAGATCAGTAAGTCTGGTCTTTTTTGTGAATTTGAATTTTTCTCCCATGATATGGTATTTCTATTTCTAGCTTTTTGAGGAGACATCGTATCATTTTCCATAGTGGTTGTATCATTTTACACTCCCACCAGCAATGCATAAGAGTTAAAAACTCCCCACAACTTCTCCAACATTTGTTATTTTCTGTTTTTTTAATTAGTGCCAGTAATGTTGGGACGAGATGGTATCTCATTGTAGTTTTGATTTGCATGTCTCTGATGGCTAATGATCACAAGCATTTCCTCATGTGTTAGGTAGTTGAATGTCTTCTCTGGTGAAGTGTCTGTTCATATTCTTTGCCCATTTTTTAATTGGATTATTTGTCTTTTTGTTGTTGAGGTGTTAAAGTATTTTATAGATTTTAGAGATTAGTCACTTGTCAGATATGCCCTAGCCAAAACCTTTGTCCAGGTCCCTAGGTTCTCTTTTTACTCTTTTGTCCACAGGCAGAAGAGGGGGAGATGGTGTATCGGGAGGTGGGAGGGAGAAAGAAAGGAAGAAAAAGAACAAAATGGTGGAGTGGTACGGGCCAGTGAGTGGAGGTAAGGCAGATCAGGGAGCCACTGGGGAGGGGAGGTGATGTACGGGGCTAGGTGGGAGGGAGAAAGAAAAGAAAGGGAAAAAATGGTGGCATGGCGGAAGCCAGTGAGTGGACCCAGGGCAGTGGCAGACCAGTGGCTCTCTAGCCATGGTGGCATGACGGGAGCTGGCAGGACGCGGGGGAGGTGGCATACAGGGCTAGGTGGGAAGGAGAAAGAAAAAAAGAGAAAAAATGGTGGAGTGGTACAGGCGGGTGAGTGGGAGTGGGGCACACCTGGGGATTGGTAGGAAGGGAGGGAGGTGGTGTATGGGGTTAGATGGGAGGAAGGAAGAAAAGAAAGAAAAAAAATAGACACATGGTGGGAATGGGTGGGGTGGGCATGGAGGGGGGCTCATACTGTGCTGGTGGGAGCTGCCTGGGTGCGGGGGGAGGTCTTGCTTCTACCTACCAGAAGGGTGAGGGATGGGAAAGCATGTTTCTCTTGTTACCAGATGCTCTATGTCCTGTTGGGAGCTCCTTGAAGTTACCTTCCCATACTCCCTGTCAGTGTTCATTGCTGGCTGTGTTTCAAGATGACTACGCTGTGCCATGTTAGTTGGCAGAGGATCTCCACTCCGTAATTCTCTTCATTCTCTGTTTTCCATCAGTTTCTTCTTCCATTTGGTGTTTGATCTTAGTTCTGTATCTCTTCATTTGCTGTTTAGGTTTCCAAGACTGACGTTTCCATCTGTTTTACTTAGTTTTTCATATCATTACTAAAGAGGGGAGTATGGTGCATCTGTCTAGGGCACAATGTTGACTCTGCCTCACGTTTGCGGGTTCTTAATCAGGGTTTTCAAGTGACCAATCAGCCTCTGACTGGCTCTATTTGATTGTACAGTAGCAGCTGCCACGAGAGCACCCCCCTTCTCAAAAATGCGCACCCTTCAGTAGGGCATGTCCCTGAGAACTCTAGGGACTCAGTCCTCTGGGGGTTAAGTATACCTGTTTCTTCCCTAAAAAGGTTATAGACACTTGGTTTAGAACATCTGCATAAAATTCAAGAAGTCTAGAATTTCTCTTGCCATAGTTTCAGGCATTGCCAAGAACAATGAAAAAGCATGCTTTTTTTTTTTTTTTTTCCAACTTGTAAATCTGTGGGAGTAGTTAATTCAGGAATTTTCTTTGAAGTGAAAAAGCTCAGCTGAAAATCTGGGGCATAATTTCCATCTCATTAAATAGCTATTCTAAGTATGAGAGACCCCCAAAATTGCCCTACTTGGCTCTGCAGTTGGTGACTTGCAGGCTGTGGCTTTGATGTAGCAATGACAAGAAAGGACCTCTGTGCATTGCAGATCAAAAGACCTTCCCATCTGCCCCTTCCCCTGCTGTAGGAGGAGGGCAAGTTGCCATTTATGCAGGGTCGTCTCAACTGCTCCTACTGTATCAAGACTCTCTGCTTACTAATACTTTCCCGGAAATTCATTTCAAATAAGAACTGATGCCCAATAGCTATTCCTTCTTAAAAAAAAAAAAGTTCTCTGCAAAAGTAATAATTTTCATTCAGATGTTGTAGAAGTTAGGCCTGAAAATTTCTCTTTTTTTTTTGATCCCAAACTTTAAGGCTGGGGTACAATCATTAGGAAAGAATAAAGAGAATGAGCAAGATAATGGGATATGACAACGATCTACTTCCACATTCTGAAATAGAAGCCAAACGTATGTCAGCGTCTAATATCGTACTTTCTTGCACTTCACTGTCTCTGAAAAGACAAATTTATCATTGCTCAGAAAAATTGCAAATAATTGAGAGCACCATTTTGCAGTAATGTTAAGACTCATGATGCTAAATAGGGTGCACAGGGTCCCATATCCAGAAGCAGTATTAAAAAAAGTTATAAAGTTATAGTTTTTCTCTCTACTTTATTTTATTCTTGTCAGGGTAACTTTACCCTATAAAATGATGACAAGCAGTGTCAATGGCTTATTTTACTAAAGATAGGAGAGAAAGTACTGATCGGTTTTTGTCCTCGTAAGTTGCTCTAGTCAAATAAAGGGAGATATGATAGACTTGTTACTTAACTCAGAATAATGAGATTTCTGAAAATGTATATAAAATTTTCTTATAAATTAAAACATTTTGCATAGATCGTGAGCATCCAATCTAGAAGAACCCCTCAGGTCTGCAGTGTTAACAACAACAACAGAAAAAGCAAATAAACCCATTGCTGTAGAGTCGATTCCGACTCAGTGACCTTATAGGACTCGGTAGAACTCTCCTGTAGGGCTTCCAAAGAGTGGCTGGTGAATTTGAACTGCTGAGCTTTTGGCTAGCAGCCAAACACTTAACTACTGTGCTGCAGGGCTACAAACAGAGTCTTAACCCAAAATTTAACAGAGTCTTGAAAATAGATGCTAGCCCACTCCATCAAAGCCTAGTCCAAACAGACTAACACTCAAGACCTAAATGTCATTGGAGAGTTGTTTTCATATGGTATTTTTTCTGTGGAGATAGTCTGAGTATATTTTCTGCAGGAAGATATATGCTTCTATTTTGTTGTTGTTGTTGTTAGGTGCCGTCGAGTCAGTTCCGACTAATAGTGACCCTATGCACAACAGAATGAAACACTGCCTGGTCCTGAGCCATCCTTACAATCATTGTTATGCTTGAGCTCATTGTTGCAGCCACTGTGTCAGTCCATCTCATTTGCTGACCCTGTATTTTGCCAAGCATGGTGTCCTTCTCCAGAGACTGATCCCTCCCGACAACATGTCCAAAGTATGTAAGACACCGTCTCGCCATCCTTGCTTTTAAGGAGCGTTCTGGTTGCACTTCTTCCAAGACAGATTTGTTTGTTCTTTTGGCAGTCCATGGTGTATTCAATAATCTTTACCAACACCACAATTCAAAGGTGTCAATTCTTCTTTGGTCTTCCTTATTCATTGTTCAGCTTTCACATGAATATAATGCGATTGAAAATACCATAGCTTGGGTGAGGTGCACCTTAGCCTTCAGGGTGACATCTTTGCTCTTCAACACTTTTAAGAGGTCCTTTGCAGCAGATTTACCCAATGCAATGCATCTTTTGATTTCTTGACTGCTGCTTCTGTGGCTGTTGATTGTGGATCTAGGTAAAATGAAATCCTTGACAACTTCAATCTTTTCTCTGTTTATCGTGATGTTGCTCATTGGTCCAGTTGTGACGATTTTTGTTTTCTTTATGTTGAGGTGCAATCCATACTGAAGGCTGTGATCTTTGATCTTCATTAGTAAGTGCTTCAAGTCCTCTTCACTTTCAGCAAGCAAGGTTGTGTCATCTGCATAATGCAGGTTGTTAATGAGTCTTCCTCCAATCCTGATGCCCTGTTCTTCTTCATATAGTCCAGCTATATTTTGTTTTTAAAAATGTTTATTAGAGGTATTTTTCTCTCTGTGTTTCTTTTTATTGTTTTGAACTTGGGAAGCAAAGAAGGAAACATACCTAAGTGTTAGGTAAGTAGACTATTGTTGTTGCCTGCTATCAAGTCGATTCTGACTCATGGCTACCCCATGGGACTGATTAGAACTGCCCCACAGGGTTTCTAAGACTGCAGTCTTTACGAGAGGAGACTACCACATCTTTCTCCAGTGGAACCACTGGTAGATTCAAACTGCCAACCTTTCAGGTAGTGGCCAAGTGCTTAATCATTGTTCCACCAGGGATCCATCTAATGACTATAAGACAGGCTAATCTAGTTTATTGGGTACATTTTTATAGATTGGTTATCTATTTTCAAAGAATAAAAGAAGAGGGAATACATATTTTTTTTTCCCTTTCAAATCCTAGAGGAAGAGCAGGAATTAAGTAAAATTTCAAACAGTTTTTTGAATCAGCTATTTACCACATCCTTTCAGATATTCTAGGAACCGCAATTGACTGGCATAACTTGTAAAATGGTTACATATAATAATAATAATAATCCCACGGCCATCAAGTCATTCCGACTCATAGCGACCCTATAGGACAGGGTAGAACTGCCCCATAGGGCTTCCAAGGAGCAGCTGGTAGATTCAAACTGCCAACATTTTGGTTAGCAGCCATAGCTCTTAACCACTACACCACCAGCGTTTCCACATTTTATAATAAAAAAAAAAAATTTTACTACCATATAAATTCCATACCTGTAAGCACTAGTTTGTTTTTTTTTTTTTTTTTAAGTTACTATATGGGAGATTTTTATTAAAGTATTTTCCCTGTACACGTCTTTAGAAAAAACAGTAAAATATCTAAATATGCAACAAATACACAGAGCACACCAATTTCATAAAATTGTGAACAGTACTATTCCTCTTGCAATCTTATCTTCCACTAGATGTACCTAGATTCTTAGCAATGCTTTTGGCTATGATATGAGACACATCAGTCTTCCCAGTTGATTATGTCCCTATATTCTCTGGCTTTGCTTTTAAGAGACATCTTAAAAGCATTTATGGGTTGTAGCAGGGAATAATCAATTTTCTGAATTTTGGTAAAATATACAATTTGACACGTTGACACTTACCTTGAAAATTTCATTTAGCATCTGCTCTCTCAATCTTCTGTTGAAAGTATTCTCTATCAATGCATGTGTGTTTGTTATATTTATAAATCTATGATTATATATGTGTGTGACTCCCTACTCACCTTTATGACCATTAGCTTATATTTATAAATTAGCATAAACCAGAGTACAAAGCAGAGAAGCAAAGGACATTTTATAAAAGGCAGAATTGAGAGAAACAGACCTAATGCGTAGCACCATTTGACTGATCATACGTCAGACCTAAAGAAAAACAGCCATACTAACAGGGGATGTTTTGTATCTAGACCTATTCACTTGGGCTACAAGAAAGTAACATTCAACGACCCGATTTGCTGCTATTCTCCTTTCTCTGATGGCTGCCTAGGAAATTCCACTAGAAACCTAAATGACCATTTTGAATACTAAATTGCTCCAATCCCAGCTACGTTCCTCTCTAGCAGTGATGTGGCAGAAGTGAGGGGTAGTAAGCTACCAGAAAGTCCAAGGTGACCATTGCCCAGCTTTCAGTGAGAATGAAGCGGAAGTCCCTCCCTGTGCTAATCAGCCCTCAGAGGCAATAACAGGGAGACATCGCACATTAGTGATGACATCAGCATGTAGTAAATGCCCTGAAATGGGACTGTGAGTGAATTTGATCCACTTGCTATCTCCCCTGGTGATGCAGTGGTTAAGAGCTAGGCTGCTAACCTAAAGTTTGGCAATTCAGCTCTACCAGCCACACTTTGGAAACCCTATGGGGCAGTGCTCCTTCAGGTTTTCTATGAGTTGGAATCAACTCAGTGGCGACAAGTTTTGATACCTGAATTACCCAAGATCTGGGATGATTCCAACAATGCTTCTCTGAAGCAGTTTTATTTCATTTTCTTGCTACGGATTTTAGGCCATATAAAAAATACTTCGCATGTTCTAAAAAAGCCATGCCAAAAAAAATCCATAAGATAAAAAATCTAGATGATATATATTTTTTAAACATCAATAATCAATTTGATGAAAGTAATTAATTAACCTGAAGCAAAGCCTCTTTGAAAATGTCTCCAAATCAGCCCACAGACCTTAAGCTGAGAAAATTGGAGGCCTTGCCTCTAGTTTTTAGAACCTGTTAGATTTCACCAGAATGGGAGAGCAGGAAAGCAGCTCCCCACATTGAGCTCAGTTTTTACTTTCTGTTTCAAAATTAGGAAGAAAACGCAAAATTATAAGGCTGTGTTTTGCTTTTTTTGTTGCTGTTTCTTCTAACTTCTGGATACTTTAACTCTTGTGCTAGTTTTCAATGGGGAAAGAATATCTGGGAATGAGAACTGTGTGGAAATTATAATTAATTTTATATTTTTCGCAGTAGAGACATTACCCAAAAATGATACTCTTGCGCCCTACTCGATAGAACTGTGAACCCTTCTCCAGATTCAAGACTGATGGAGAGAAATGCAGGGATTTGGGCACTTGGTATCCCAGTGATTTTCAAAAGCGCTGGTTTTTATTTAGTTCAGTATAATTATTTGTTATAAAAATCAATGTGCAAACAAGAGAATGAATGAAGAGTCAGTAATGCAAGATTATACCGTACCTCAATAACTGCCAGTCCAAATGCTATTCCAATAACTATGATAATATGTTTTTCCAAATACTGGTTTATTGAAGAAACACATGTCTGTAAAAAATAAATAAATAAAAGTTACTTTTAATAAAATGTTGACCTTATTTTAATTAAGATTTTTATTGAGTTGATTGACTTTCTAAATTGCTACCAAGGAGCATACTCAAAAAAGGGAATTGGATTGTTCCCTGCACACCCCTCTCTTCCCAAAAAGTTTTATCTATGGTGGTTTGTTCATATATTAAAAATCATTTGAAAAGCAATGGTTTGCTTCAGCTACTCAGTTGTTGAATCTGTGGATCTTTGATTATAAACAGTAATTTTAGAGCTGAACTTGCCTCATCTTTTTATTTCTTAGGTTTATACCCTAAGCAATGAGTTCCCAGGTTGAGGTTTAGGTAATAATATTGCAAATCTCCATTTTCAAAACAGAATTTTTTACAAAATCCCTTAATATTTATCAGTGTTACATGTTTCTTCAAAAGAAAAAATTATTCTGTCTACTGTTAAGTCCTTACTTTAGATAGAAAAGGAAATTTAGAAACTTGTCTATGTCACGTTTTTGGGGTGAAATTTATTCAAAGACGCATGTACTTCCAACCTTAAAACATTTCAGATCAAACTAAAAATTCTGATAATTGTAAATTATAAGGAAAACTAAAAAAAAGGAAAATTGTTTCACAATGTAATAGTGGTATTGTCTGGATTGTCAAAAAGTATATCATCCTTATGATAATCACGTATGTGCAAAAGGCTAACAAAACATTGTCATTTGTTAAATAAAAAAAGTTCTCCAAAAAGCCAAACTAGACAGTCTTTGCCTATTCATTCCCGGCTCTAATGGATTTCTCCATTTATATCTGACCCAAGTGGTAAACATTAAAGGGAATTATTACATTTAGGATTAACTAAGAGATTAATGATTTTATCTACTGTGAAACATTCATTCTATGTGAGAGTTTTTTTCCCCCTCCCCCTCCTCCTCCTCCAGATAACCAGGTTATATGGGTGAAAGAGAAGGGGGAAAAAAAGGGAAATGTGAATTATAGCCATTCCAGAATTTCTATTTTTCCAGACTTGTTGCAAATGACACAAGGCAGATGAAAATATCTTATGAATTTATGACCTTCTTTTTGGGAAACTGGTACAGCTATCAGCCTACATTCAGCTGAATTATATGTGAACTTTGAGGGAATATCTATTATTTTTTAGGATAGTGCTAGTAGCTTTTCAAAATCGACCTTGAAGAAAAACATTTTTAATTTGATTCTTTTACAGAAGCAATCTGCAATTGAATTTACTAATTTCCTCATTATCCTGACTGGAAACTACATTCAATTACAGTACATTTATTTCCCTTCTTCTTTGTGATTATTGTGTCACTAAAATTAGTTATGAAGGAAGGAAGCTGGAAGGAATATAAAAAGTAAGAATAAAAATTTCTTTATTATATTACTTTGACGATGAAAAGTCATAGTAAAATCGTAGTCTGGTAGATAACTTCTCCCCCATGAGTTACTTTAAATATTAGTGACAGAAATTTCCTTTCAGAACAAAGCCTTTCTAATTTTTATAAGATTAGTGAAAGGGATATGAATAGTCAGGAGGAAGGAAGTTTCATTTGAAATACTTTCTGTTTCCTTTTATATATTAACCTCAGTAGCCATTACTAAAGCAAAAAATGCTAGACTGAAAATAATTTTCAGGTACTACCCACTGCTGTCCAGTCAATTCCTACTCATAGTGACCCTATAGGACAGAGTAGAACTGCCCTATACAGTTTCCACCGAGTGCCTGGTGGATTCAAACTGCCGACCTCTTGGTTAGGAGCCGAAGCTCTTAACCGCTATTCTATCAGGGTTTCCTTTCAGGTATTACAGCACCTGCTGCTTGCGGGTATTACAGCAATTAATTCATTGTGAATATTAATAGCTTTTATGTATCTCTCTCCCAACTAGATTACAATCTCCTCAGGGATCCAGAAGCATGTCTGATTCTAGCAACATTCTGTCTGACCCAAGAATGGCGATGAATGAATTAAAACACTAATGGAAAAGAAAAAATACCCCAGTGCGGTTGAGTCGGACTCATAGTGACCCTATAGGACAGAGTAGAACTGCCCCATAGAGTTTTCAAGGAGCCCCTGGCAGATTTGAACTGCCAACTCCTTCGTTAGCAGCCGTAGCACTTAACCACTATGCCACCAGGGCTTCCATATCACTTGTCATTTTTGTGTGCATTCCTGCCAGGCAGAGGGAACAGCTTCTGTAAAGCCCTGCAGTAAGGGACATATGTCCTCTGGAAAGCTGAGTTAGATGGGCTCCCATAGTATCTTGTGCTGATCCCTATCTTAGCAACACCAGTTGCCCATTGAATTGACATTGCCTAGCAATTATCTCTCCCTCTTCCCTATTTGAGTGTCAGCTCCGTGAAGGCAGACATTGTGCCCTGTTCAGGGATGGATCTCCTGTGCCTTGGACAAAGGTACATAGGACGTGATCAATAAATATTTGGTGAATTAATCAATAATAAATAAAAGAAATATGACATCTACAAATTTATTCTAAACCTACAACACAGAAAAGGTAAACTTAGCTTTTTCAATTGACTTAAATGTGAGAGGCAACTTCTCAACTCGAGCAATAACTAGGCAAATTGGCAGATACACTTATCATCCAGAGGTTAAATCCTTAAAGGCCAAATCTTTTCTTTATATCTATATGATTAGTTAGGAGATAAACCATCAATTAGACAAAAGACCTTAATGTTTGAAAATTAAACATGTTGATTTATCGTAGAATTTATGATAATGAGGAGAATATTGAATACGATCTTTGAAGAGGGAAAAATTAAACTCTTATCTATTCATTTGCCTCCTCTTGCAGTAGAATATTTTTTGACCTTTTGGCTGGGTATAAATGATGCCCGACTCATAGAAGAAATGAAATACTTTATATACACATATATATACAAATACATATATATATACCACCATATGTATATATCTACTCCTCACCTATTGACTATCTCTTTATCTGACATTTCACATTTATGACAGTAGTAAAAAATCTACTATCCAACTATTTTGCTCATTAATGACATACATCTGGCAGTAACCCTTTTGTGACCAGTGGGACATACAGCACCCACCCACATTTTCTGCCTCTTGGGTCCAGAGGGACAACATATGTGTCCCACATAATATTTTGTGATCTGATGTGTTCATCATCCACCTTTGCATAATGTCAATTTTCGCATAATGGCCTGGTCTTTAGAACCTAACCATGTCGAGAAGCGAGGAGTGAGTGTGTGTACATACATAAACATGTATATATATGCTCATATCTTTAAACAAATGTTTCTTCCTTGTTTGAGGAATACCAGTGATACTGATGTCATGATTCACATTACTATTGCTGCAATTTTATTTTTGTAGAGACTTTCATTGTGAAAGGAGAATAACAAGATTACTTTTACTACCTCATTTGATTTAGTTCTCACCTGTTTGTAAACATACTTTCCTTCATAAATTGCACAAGATGAATTTGAGTTAGGTGGACATTCACATGACTTGTAATACTTCTCGAAATTATTTCCCCAATCAGCAGCTCCATTTACCAAACCACAGCATTTAAACTGTCAGATGAAAAGCAGATATAAAAAGCAGTCACTAAAGAAAACAAAAAGCATCATAAATAATTGAATTATATTATTCTGAAGCCATTATTAAGATTTTTCTTATATTAAAATATTGTGTAATTCACCTCACCCATCTTTCTGAATGTGTACAAGCAAAAAATGAAGGAATTTTCCATTTTGGTCTTAATGAAGGAAGAATGGGCTGTAGATGCAACAGTCATGGGAACTTGGGAAGAAGATAAAGAATTCACCTTCCAGTTTTTAATAGCAAAAGAAAGGGTCAGAATCAAATCTCTGTATCCTAGATTTTAGCAAAGAAGATTACAAAGAGTTCATGAGAGATTCAAAGTCTCTTAAAAGAAATGTTGCTCAAATAAAAAAAAAGAGACAGAAATTTTTTTTAATGAAATTTCTATTTCATGATCATTGGTCATTCCTGGAGCAGAGTAATAGAAGGGTGAAAGGTAACTCAAAGGCCAAAAAAGATGCTCAAGGGGCTGCCCAACAGACTGGCTTTTACATGGAGATAGAGAGAGAGACAGAGAGAACGTGAGAGTGCTACGAATGAAGGATGAAGCTCTAAGAAAGATGTCAGAAAGATTAAGACCCAGAATAAACTGAAACATGGGGAATTGTTAAGCAGAAGAGGAACAAGCGTCGTGGCCATTTTTGGAGAAAGAATAACAAATATTGGTTTTTAGAAGAAATGGTTGTTGCTGTTATGTGCCATTGAGTCCATTTCAATTCACAGAGACCTCATGTGACAGAATAGAACTGCACCAAGGGTTTTCTAGGCTGTAATCTTTATGGGAGCATACCACCAGATCTTTCTCCATCAAGTAAGTTCAAACCGCCAACCTTTCACTTAGCAGCAAAGAGCTTAACCATTGAGCTACCAGGGCTCCTTTAAGGAAGTGGTAAGCCCTATGATCCAGGGCATATGGTACACAATATTACTAGACAAAAGAGAGAGAAGTAATCATCTCTCATCTTGCTTCTATCCGCTCTATCTGGGAGAAAACTATGCAGAAATGGCAGAAAAAAATTGCTGAAGTAATCAAGCCCCAAACTGGACAGTTCTCTAGGCTCAGATGCATTGCAATGCCAGGATATTGAAAGAACTCTCACTTACTGGCTGGATGATCATGTTACCCATGTTACTTAAATCTGTCTGTGCCACAGATTCTTCTTCTATAAAATACAGATAATAATAAAACCCATTGCTGTTAAGTTGATTCCAACAAATAGTGACCCTATAGGACAGAGTAGAACTGCCTCATAGAGTTTCCAAGGAGTGCCTGCTGGATTCAGACTTCCAACCTTTTGGTTAGCAGCTAAACTCTTAACCACTAAGCCACTAGGGTTTCCACAGATAATCATAGCTGCTAATAACAGTATCTAATGCATACATTTGTTATAAAGATAAAAATGAAAAAACCCACATAAAGATATGAAATGTTTAGCCCAGTGCCTGGCTCATAGAAAATACTCAATACATGTTAGCTGCTATTGCTTTTGTTTTTGTTGTGTTGTTGTTGTTTCCATTATGCTTTCACAAGAATGTGTTCTGCTTAACGTTGTTATCAGTAATTTGGATAAAGATATGAAAAGTATCTTTTCAACTCTAGCTGATGAGGCACTTGAAGAGATGATTAATACCCTGGAGAACAAAATCCAGCTTTAGAGATGGTGAAACAATGGACTTGAACTAACAAGTTAAACTAAGGCAGATATAAAGTCTTGCATTTTGTCACAAAGAATTAATTGCACAAATATGTAACTCAGCAGACTTCCATATGACAAAAAATTGAGATTTCAGTTGGTTCCAAGGTCAATATTAGCAAAGAGGGCAATCTTGAAGCAATCTCCTTTCCTGTTCCTGTGGTAGACTTGACTAATTGGTCACTGTTTCCCATTAAGTAATCTTGAATAATATTAATTTATGCAAAGGGAGTGTTAGACCCACTATTTGGTTTATATACATTCACAGGTCAGTGCATCTTTGGAATACAATATACCTCAGTATTTATTAGGGAGGCATAGAGCCATACTTGTAGTAAGACAGGGTAGGAGGTAAGAGGGTTACAGTTTGGCATAATATCTGGCAACTAGTTCAGAGGTGGAAGCATTTGAGGAAGAAGTTGATTAAGACTTATTCACAGAGATATAACAGCTGGATGAATAAGGCACTGTGCAATGAATGATACAATAATATGCAGACAAATAGTCATCTCCAAGAATCCAAAAGGGGTACATCCCATCAGTAAGTTAAAAGGAAATTTATGTGAGAATTGTCTGAAATCCAAAGGGAAAGGTACTTAGCATCTGCAGTTTCTGTCCATGTGTGCCAGGGCCCCAAAGTTACCCAGCCAGGGTTAGGGCCAAGACTGTTTTCCCAAAGAAGCATAACTAAAAACAGAAAGGCATCATGGATAAGAAACACACACGCAAAACTCAGAATAGGCAGTCAAGAAGAAATATAGTCCTATGAACACAAAGAGCTTCAGACACAGGATTTCTATATATGAATGGGAGTATAACATTAAGAAATCAGTGGTTGGCACTGAGACCTTGAATCCCAGGGACAATGTGCAGCAAGTGAGACTCAGACCCTCACCCAGAAGTCTGTTGGTTACCTCTAGTACATCTTCTTCTGGGTTAATTCAATAGGGAAGTCAAGCCCCAGACAGTGGAGGAACTGAGGTTGCCTAAAATCTTCCCGCTTTAGCCTGGATAAGTCTGGGCTCTAGAATGGGAATGATTCTGGAGAGAAGATAATGAAGGAACACAGCAATGGGAGAGCTAGGAAAAGCACAACAGAGAGGAAGTTAAACAAGGACTGACCCATATGAGGTTTTAACTCTTAGAAATGATGCTTTAAGCAGAATTTTCTGAGTTGGAGTCTATCCAAATAGGAACTGGTTAATGCTGTGGAAGAAAATGTCATCCGATAAATAGTTCAAGAAACCAAGAATTCCTAAACTTGGAAAGCAAAGCTTCTAGGAAACACACAATAGCCATTTTCGATGGAAAAGTTTCCATGTGTAGAAGCATCAATAGATTTTCCTTTTCTTCCAAAACTCTAGAAGGAATAATGATGTAAGTTCTAGGGAGGAAGATTTTGTTTCGAATTAAGAAAACACACTAACAATCAAATTTGTATATAAATTGAATGGGATGGGCAAAAATTAGCAAGCTTTCCACTCTTCAATATTTAGAGGGTGGATGACCATAAATACAAAATATTTCAATCAATGGGAAGTTGAGTTAAACGACCTATAAAATCCATCCCTCCTCTAGGATCTGAGAATTTCTATGACATGTATGAGATGATTTTTATGCATAGTTAATGTGAAAGGATTCTGATTAAAGAGGATGTGGTTAGGTGGAGTTCCATACAGTAAGTAATGTTTTAATTGAGTCTTAAAATACAAGCAGTATTCAGAAAGAGAGAGAACAGTAGTAAGTACAGTGCAAAGATGGGGATGAACTCTTTTTCCAAAGAAGCGTAACTAAAAACAGAAAGGCATAATGGATAACACACACACACACACACACACACACACACGCAAACAAAAACAAAAAGAAGGGACACTGAAGAAGAAATGTAGCCCTGTGAACATAAGGAGCTTCAGTCGCAGGAGTCTCTACATAAGAATGGGAACAAAGGCAACAAGGCAGAATTGTTTGAGGGACCTTGAATAGACAATCCTGGCTAGACTGAAATGTTTTCTTTACAGGGTAGTATTTAGTAAAGTTAAACGATTGGGTAGAAGCTAAATAGTAGAATACCTTCAATGCCTGCCTAAGTTTTAAGTATACCCTAAAGACAGTGAAGAAGCAAAAAATAAATAAAGGAGAGGCAGTTTAAGAAGAGGATGGCACGATGACAACAGCAATTCAGCTCTTGAAAAGCACTCCCAGTCCCAGCCTTCATAAAGGAGGCTTTCTTAGTGTACTGGTTAAAAAAAAAAAAATTGTTGTTGTTGGCAGCCGTTCAGTCGATTCCAACTTGTATGAGCGCCATGTGATAGAGTAGAATTGCCACATGGAGTTTTTTAGGCTATACTCTTTATAGAAGCAGATCACCAGGCCTTTCCTCCAAGGTGTCTCTGGGTAGACTTGAACTTCTAACCTTTGAATTAGCAGCCAAGCGCATTAACCATTTGTACCACCCAGAGACTCCCGACTGTAAAATAGGGATAATGATATTAGCCATCTCATAGGGTTGTAGTGAGGAATAAACGAGCTAATGTATATAAAGCCTGGAACAGAGTAAGTGGCAATAAATTTTAGCTGTAATTATTTGTATGAGGGAGGAGCAGAAAAGATAGTGACTCTTCAAACTCCCCAAACACATTATGCTTCTAAATAGAAAATATTAAAATAATTATTGATTTGACCCTATCAAGGCTTAATCTTAACCTTATAAACATATCTTTCTTAAATCATCGTCCTTTTAAACTGCTTCAGAATTCATATCATTAGAAAAATATTATAATTTTTGTTAGGTTTTTTTTTAATTCCCTGGTGACACAATAATCACTCAAATTTGCAAAATGGAGACATTTTTCAGTCTTTAAAAAATGTGTGCAGAGAAACTATGCCCAACTTCCCAAATGATCTGCAAATTTTAATTACCACTTCTTCAAATTCGGCTATGGTTTTCTGGAATTTCACTGCAGCATCACCTGTGTCACTCAAAAGCTTTGCTTCTTCATGGAGTGTTTCATTCACAATGCGTGCATACTGAGAAAAAAATTGTTTTTAAGTTATTCATGCCAGAAAGTAGTATTTCATTTTTTCAGAATTTTCCAAAAGTATTAAACATCATATGGTACATACCTCAGGTCTGAAAACAGCTCCTATGATACCTGCTGCCACCTGCAGGAGCAGGATAAGAAGCAATCCTATGAAAAACTAAGAAAAGAAAAAAAAAAAAAAGGAAACAGAATATATATTATTTCCAGCACATTCAGTAACATCCTGGAACATATCAGCATGGCCGTCTCTCTCTCTCTGCAGCCGTGGTCACATCACAGTTGGAGTATTACTATGCTCTTCATGTTTTCCACAAGCTGAACATTTGGGGTCGTTACTACTCGGAAACATTTGCTCCAAAGACTGACCAAGGAAAGTGGTTAAAATGAAATTTATTGATAGCGCTATTGGCATTGTATATACTGAACAGAGGAAAATTTGAAAAATCGGATGAAATTATTTGAATATGATCTTTCTTCCTCCCTCTCTTGATCAAATACAAGCACATACAAACTCAGAACTAGCTCCAAAACGGTATTTAACCACCATCAGAATCACCTGGGGTCTTGTTATAAACGTAGGTTCCAGGAGCTGGCCTCAGATCTACTGAATTATAACTTTGGCAGCTACAGCCCACACTTTTTTTTTTCCCCCAATAACTTGTAGTCTATTTAAACAACTGTTGTCTATTAAGTGTGCTGTAGCATTATGACTAAAAAAAAAAAACAATGTACACACCTTAGTTAAAAAAAAAACTTTATTACTAAAAAATGCTAACCATCATCTGAGTCTTCGGCAAGTCGTAACATTTTGCTGGTGGAGGGTATTGATGGGTGCTGAATGATCAGAGTGGTGGTTGCTGAAGACTGGGGTGGCTGTGGGAATTTCTTAAAATAAGACAACAATGAAGATTGCCTCATGATTGACTCTTCTTTTCACGAAAGATTTCTCTGCAGCATGCAATGCTATTTGATAGCATCTTACCCACAGTAGAACTTCTTTCAAAATTGGAGTCAGTCCTCTCAAACTCTGCCACTGCTTTATGAACTAAGCGTATGTAATATCCTAAATACTTTGTTGTCATTTTAACAATGCTCACGGCATCTTCACCAGGAGTAGATTCCATCTCAAGAAAGCACTTTCTTTGCTCATCCATAAGAAGCAACTCCTCGTCTGTTAAAGTTTTATCACGAGATTGCAGCAGTTCAGTTACGTCTTCAGGCTCCACTTCTAATTCTAGTTCTCTTGCTATTTCTACCACATCTACAGTTACTCCCTCCATGAGGTATGAATCAACTTCTTCAAACTCCTGTTAATGTTGATATTTTGACCTCCTCCCATGAGTCATGGATGTTCTCAATGTCATCTAGAATGGTGAATCCTTTCCAGAAGGTTTTCAACTTACTTTGCCCAAATCCATCAGAGGAATCACTATCTACGGAAGCTATAGCCTTACAAAATATATTTCTTAAGTAATAAAACTTGAAAGTCAAAATAACTCCCTGATCCATGGTCTGCAGAATGTATGGTGTGTTAGCAGACATGAAAAAAAACATCCGCCTCCTTGTAGAACTCCATCAAAGCTCTTGGGTGACCAAGTGCATTGTCAAGGAGAAGTAATATTTTGAAAGGAATCTTTTTTTTTTTTTTTGAGAAGTAGGTCTCAACAGTGAGCTTTAAATATTCAGTAAACCATGTTATAAACAGATGTGCTGTCATTCAGGCTTTGTTGTTCCATTCATAGTGCACAGGTAGAGTAGACAGCATAATTCTTAAGAATATTATTCTTAAGATTTTTGGAATGGTAAATGAGCAATGGCTTCAGCTTAAAGTAATCAGCTGTATTATCCCCTAACAAGAGAGTCAGCCTATACTTTGAAGCTTTGAAGCCAGGCATTAACTTCTCCTCTTTAGTTAAGTCCTAGATGGCGTCTTCTCCCAATAGAAGGCTGTTTTGACTACATTGAAAATCTATTGTTTAGTGTAGTCACCTTCATCCATTATCTCAGCTAGATCTTCTGGATAACTTGCTGCAGCTTCTACATCAGCACTTGCTGCTTCATCTTGTACTTTGCTGTTATGGAGATGGCTTCTTTCCTTAAACTTCATGAACCAACCTCTGCTAGTTTCAAACTTTTCTTCAGCAGCTTCCTTACCTCTCTCACCCTTCATAGAATTGAAGAGAGTTAGGGCCTTCCTCTAGGTTAGGCTTTGGCTTACAGGAATGTTATGGTTGTTTTGATCTTCTGTCCAGACCACTAAAACTTTCTCCATATCAGCCATAAGGCTGTTTTGCTTTCTTATCATTCATGTGTTCACCAGAGCAGCACTTTTAATTTCCTTCAAGAACTTTTCCTTTGCATTCACAACTTGGCTGTTTGACACAAGAGACCTAGATTTCAGCCTAGCTTGGCTTTCAACATGCCTTCCTCACTAAGGTTAATCATTTCTAGCTTTTGATGTAAAGTGAGACATACTACTCCTCCTTTCACTTGAACAGTTAGAGGTCATTGTGGGGCTATTAGTCGAACTAATTTCAATGTTGCAGTGTCTCAGGGAATAGGGAGACCCGAGGAGAGGGAGAGAGGTGGGGGAATGGCCTGTTGATGGAGCAGTCAGAACATGCACAACATTTATCTGTGAGGTCTGCCATCTTATATGAGCACAGTTTGTGGCACCCCAAAACAATTACAATAGTAATACCAAAGACCATTGATCACAGATCACCATAACAGATACAATAATAATTTTTTTTTTTTAAGTTTGAAATATTGCGAGAATTACCAAAGTGCCACACAGAAACACGAAGCGAGCACATGCTGTTGGAAAATGGTGCCAATAGACTTGGTCAACCCAGGGTTGTCACAAACCTTCAATTTGTAAAAACTGCAATATCTGTGAAGCGCAATAAAGCAAGGTATGCCTGTACTGACAGACTCTCTTCCAGAAGAGCTCATCACAACCTTATATATACAAATACTTTGTTCACTTCTGCCCAGGCTTAAAAGTCTGCTCCCCTCTTTTCTTCTTTTCTTGGGCTACTCACACTGTAGCTATTTGTTTACTTGTTAACCATCATTGTTGTATTGGATACTGTTGAGTCAATTTTCAACTCATATGGACCCCGTGTGACAAAGTAGAACTGCCCCACTGGGCTTTCTAGGCTGTAATCTTTACACTAGCAGGTCTCCAGGTCTTTTTCCCACAGAGCCCCTGGGTGGGTTTGAACCGCCAACCTTTCAGTAAGCAGCTAAATGCTTACCCATTATGCACCAGGGCTCGTGTCAATCCTCCCTAGCGGATTCTAATTGTCTTAAAGTCTTAGGAATCACTTATCACAGAATCTCTCACATAGCAGATACTTAGTAACATTGAATGAATGAATGACTAAAATCTGTCAGGGTATTCTCCATTCTGAGCCAAATATATTAACTTCCATAATCAAACCCTCTAAATAATAGTTATAGTTAGTGTTTCCTTGATCTTGGCTTGTTCTTCTGACAGACAATAAGGATGGGAGAGAAGCCTTGAAAATCAGAAGGTTGGATATTAGAATTTCTCTGGAGAACTCACCAGAATGAGCAAACAGCGGCTTTCTTTTATGGCACCACAGCATCCCAGGAAGCCCAGAATCATGATGATGGCACCCACAGAAATCAAGATATTTGCAGGAACACGGAAGTGAACAGAAGAATCTCCATAGCTGATAATCTGAAAAAAAAAAAGATTAATGGCAAGAAATCCCTTTCCTTGAAGTTTATTTTGCTCATTCAACATATGTTCATTGAGTACCTACTATGTACCAAGCCCTATTCTAGATCTTGAGATACATCAGTGATCTAAACAAGCAAAATTTCTTGCCTTCATGGAGCTTACATTCTATTTAAGTGTTATTTGCCTGAATAATGTTTCCAACTCTATATTTTTCTAAAATGGAAGCTGGATGGAAGAAATGCAAAGGGCTTTTAAAACACTGTTTATTTTAAAATCTTAGGACAGGTACTTTTACTCTTCTTGATATGATCTTTAGTTGACGTATTTTGTATTTTCTATATGTTGTTGTGTTGTCAGTTGCCATCGAGTTGATTCTGACCCATAGTGACCTCAAGCTTGCAGAGTAGAACTACACTCCATACGTGAAGCAGATTGCCAGGACTTTCTTCCAAGGTGCCGCTGTGTAGGTTTGAACCACCCAACTTTTGGTTAGTAGTCCAGGGCTTAGCCATTTGGGCTACCCAGGGACGCCTTTGTTTTATATATACGAGTAACTTTATAAAGTATGTGCTTTTATGTTAATTTAATTCTTTAAATTAAAAAGTACAAGTTTCTCCTGATAAACATAACAACACGAATGAACCTCAAAAAGTTATGTTGGGCGACTAGAGGAATCCCAGAGACAATGCTCCCCAGAACTTCTGATGGCACAGGACAGGAACCATCCCCGAAGACAACTCATCAGGCATGAAAAGGACCTGTCAGTGGGGGGGAGAGAGATGCTGATGAAGAGTGAGCCAATTAAATTAGGTGGACACTGGAGAGTGTGTTGGCAACTCTTGACTGGAGGGGGGATGGGAAGATAGAGAGAGAGGGAAGATGGCAAAATTGGCACGAAACGAGAGACTGAAAAGGCTGACTCAATACGGGGAGAGCAAGTGGTAGAAGGGAGTAAGATGTATGTAAACCTACATGTGACAGACTGATTGGAATGGTAAATGTTCACTTGAAGCTTAATAAAAATTAATTAAAAAAAAAAAAAGTTATGTTGGGCTAAGGAAACGAGACACAAAACAGAAAATACTGTATGACAATACTATATGAAGTTCGAAAATAGGCAAAGCTAATTTATGGTGATAGAAATCAAAGCAGTGCTTGACTTAACGACAACAACAGGTAAGAAAGCAAGAACTGGCTAGAAATGGAGAAGAAGGAACTTTGGGGGTTGATGAAAATGATTTAAATCTTGACTGTGATGGTGATTATACAGGTCTATTTATTTGTCAAAACAAACAAAAGAAATTCTAACTAAGAAAAAAAATAGGTTCAGTTCCTAATATTCCATAGCAATTCTACTTCCTCATATCCAGAAGATACAGTTCATAGAGTTTTCTGGAAGCTTTTTTATTTTGCCTAGAATGTCAGGAAATAAGATTGTCTTGGATTGAACTGTGTTCCCCAAAAATATGTGTGTCAATTTGGCTGTGCTATGATTCCCAGTATTGTGTCATTGTCCACCATTTTGTCAACTGATTTGATTTTCCTATATATTGTGAACCCTATCACTATGATGCTGATGAGATGGATTAGCAGCAGCTATGTTGATGAGATTTACAAGATTAGACTGTGTGTATCTTAAGACAATCTTTTTTGAGATATAAAAGAGAGAAGTGAGCAGGGAGACATGGGGACTTTACGCCACCAAGTAAGCAGGACTAGGAACACAGCACGTCCCTTGGACCTAGGGTTCCTATGTAGAGAAGCTCCTAGACCAAGGAGAGACTGATGATAAGGATCTTCCCCCAGAGCTGACAGACAGAAAACCTTCCCCTGGAGCTGGCACCCTGAATTTGGACTTGTAGCCTACTAGACTGTGAGAGAATCAATTTGTTAAAGCCATCCACTTGCAGTATTTCTGTCACAGCAAGCAGCACTGGATGACTAAGACAGAGATATTGAGGGGAAAATCCTCAGGCCCTTTATAGTATGCTGGGTTATGGATCCTGCATAATTCAGCTCTTCTTCATCCTCTCCACGTGCTTCATCACTCTCATACTACCTTGCCCCAGCCCACCACTTATCCTCTATAGATGTCCACAAGTAAATCACAATTAAAAAGTGAAATCTTGTGCTTGTGTTATTTGTGAATAATATACATAGCTCATCTGCCTTGTATACCCTCTGTTGACTGGGCTATGTCCAGGTAGAACACTAGTTCCCAGACTAACTTGGAGACTCTGCCTCCTAAAATCTATGGTACGGCATGCAGGTCAACCCCCTTAAAGTCAATACAAAATGATTGCTACTGTTATTAGCCATCTTTTTGTTTTTAAGGACTATGGAAATCAACTTAATCTAGATGAAAACTTTATTAAACAATTAGCAGGAAGTGATATGCTGAAGTTGTAAAGGCATTAAAACGAAGATCTATATTCCTGTCAGGGTCCTGATATTAACTAAGTTGGTAATACTGGGACAGTCAACTAACCCTCCTGGGTCCCTGTTTTGCATTTATAAAAGGGAACTGTGTCATCCTCTATGATATCTAAGGTCTCCTTTGTCTCTGAAAGCCTATGCTTACAGATAATATTTCATTTTACATATCTGGAAAGCTTGGTTATGTCTTAAAGACTTTTTTGTTTGTCTTTGGGGAAAGGGTTGTTTATATTTTGTTTGCTTGCTCGTTTGTTAAGACTGGAGATAGAAAATCGGTTTTGTTAATAAACAGGCATGGCCAACACCCCCCCCCAAAAAAAACCATTGCCATCTAGTTGATTCCAACTCATAGCACCCTATAGTCTCTGTTAAAATAGATGTTCATATAAAGCATCATTAGAAAACCAGATCTATGGACTCAGCACCAAATAGAGTGTCACTATAATATTTCAGTGAGTATGGGCAGACCCTTTGTCTTTTGAGAGTGCTGAAACCTCATGGGCTGAGTCATCAGAACTGAGGGGAGCTAACCTAGATACAGAAATAATAGGCCAAATATCTACAATTGAGGCCCAGATAATATGGCCAGCTCTGGGCAGTAGGTAGTGACGCACTTCTGTGGGACTGGTATGGGTAGGGGAGCCCTGCTGGTACAGTGTGAAAAGCTCGGCTGCTAACCTAAAGCTCAGCAGTTGGAATCCACCAGGTGCTCCTTGGAACCCTATGGGGCAGTTCTACTCTGTCCTGTAGGGTCGCTATGAGTCAGGATTTACTCGAAAGAAACAAGATTTTTGGTTTCATTCTGGGTAGTGTGAACCCACTGGCCAGAAAGCACTGTGTGGACTGCCTGGAAGTCGCTTTTCCAAGTCAAGTCCAACAAGTAGCTATTCTTGTTAAGGATTAAGTGAAAATCTGAGTTCAGATGTTTGCTCCAGGAGCAGGATAGCTGGATTTGAAAAGTTGTCTTGGGTGAACAAAGTGTCTGTGTGTGTCTTAGGACAGGGGAAGAATTTCTAAAGAAGGAGAATGGCTGGGCATAAAGAAGAACGGGTCAGGGATCCTCTTTGGAGTATAAAGGATCTCCTGGGACAAGAATGGTTGCCCGTATGCTTTGTCTCATGGTGCTGAGTTTATCCTGAGAAAGAACAGAGTGTCCCCACAAGACACTTTAGTAGGGAGAGATGTCATCTCCCCCATGTCCTTCTTTTCTGTGTTTATGCCTATCTCTGTCCTTCTAAAACTGCTATCTCTGTTTTTCCACTAGTAAAATTCAGCTCTTTGCACAGTCCTGACTTTGTCACTGAGTTCAGGTAAATAAAAATCAAATCAATTTTACATAAGTCAAATTGGTTAATGTCCTGGCAGTTACGGGCTTTTGTTCAGAGTGGGAGGCTAACAGAACACAAGAGTCAAAATGTAAGTAAAGATGCCGTCTAGCTTTATTAATTCATTCTTATCTCCAGGTGTTGAGTAACACCCTCTCCAGGACAATAGTTCTTCTTTAATACATTCAACGTATGTAATTTCTTAACAGACTAAACACCAAATTTGTTTACCAGAAGCATTGGAGAGAAAGAAAATGTTCCCATATCAACAAGAAATAAAATAAAATACAAGCTGCATACACATAGGAGGGCCAAAGTACCCCCTATGTAAGTGGGAGCTAATCTCTGTGCTCAATATGAGGCCCAGATATCAGATTCTAGATGATGGAGATTCTGCACACCTTCAAATGCCCTTCTCGGTCTCAAGCCTCAGACCTCAAGGCCATCAGGAAGTCACAGTTACACTTGTTGGTATAAAACAATAGATGAAATTCTGAAGGTTGCCAAGCAGTTGCCGTACCCACTTTCCTTCCAGTTCCCCCCCCCCCGCCCCCCGCAGTTAGGAATAGAATGAGGAAGCAGCTAAGCAGCTAAGCTAATTGTCATGTAATTCTCTGGGTTCTTTAGGAGTAGAAAGCATAAGAGAGAGGAAAGGAAGAGAGAAAGAAAGAAAGGGAGGAAGGGAGGAAGGAAGGAAGGAAGGAAGGAGAGGGAGGAAGGGGGGAGGGAGGGAGGAAGGGAGGAAGGAAGGAAGGAGAGGGAGAGAAGGAGGGAAGAAAGGAGAGGGAGAAAAGGAGGGAAGGAAGGAGAGGGAGAGAAGGAGGGAAGGAGACAGGGAGGGAGGAAGAAGTGTCCAGAAAAGCCACCCATTTTAGCTAAGGAATCAGAAGTTAATTTGCTTCTAATGGCCCTTTCAGCTGGGCTGTGTCCAAAGACATTTAGTTGCACCAGGGTACAAGCTTTAATGGAAAATGCATTATCTTAGTAGCTGGCATCAAGATTCCTCTTAGGGAGGGAAACTTTCTTTATTTGGGTAAACACCTTGAAAAAGCTCTAGTGGTAAAAGATATAATTCTGAATAGTGGCAAAAGCCCAGACAACAAAGAAAAACGAGTAAGCTACTCTGCATTAGATAGGAATAACAATGAAGGGTGGGGTACTCCTGAGAGGTTAAAAAAAAAAAAGTAAAGAGGAGATAAAAAGACAGAAGCAGGAAGTCCAGAAAATGGTGCCCGAATGGCATTATGTGAGGTGAAATTGACAAAGTAATTCTCCACATCCTCCCTTCCACCCCACCCCCTTCCCATATTTGTGATACTGCGGTATGGAACAGAAATAGTATATGCAGAATCCAAAGCCTCATGGAATTAACCATGTGAACTAAATGTGAAATGTGCATGAAATGGTTTTGAGGGGGGTGGGGGTTGATAATCTCATCTAGATGGCAAAAGGCTAGACATTCCTCCCGGACTTCTGAGTTGTACACTAGCATGTTACTCATTGTCATAAGTGGCCACTCTCAATGCCAACTATTGCATTTTACTTTGTTGTCTTCAAAACACAGATTCAAATTCATCTTCTCCAAGAGAACTTCTTACCGTTCTCTTCTTTCCTTTCGCATCATCCCACCTTAAACCAAAAAAAGCAAACCCAGTGTGGTCGAGTCGATTCCAACTCATAGTATGAGTCATCCCACCTTAGGATTAGCCAAATTATCAATACCTTGTTGTACTATAAAAATAGCTTTTTTTGAGGAGAGGAGAGATGGTCCATTTCCTCAAACTGTATGTCAAGCTGACCTTAAGCAAATAGTGAAGGAGGCAAATTTCCATTGTGGCCCCTTCCACCTCCACTTTCATTGACATCTCCTATTTTTGGTATAGTGTTTTTATCTAATCTCCAGAAAGATTGTTCCATGGCCAACACAGCACCAGGCACATAGTGAGTAATTATGATGAATTAAAATTGAATCATGAAATCACATATCAGCACAAATGATTACATGAGGCAGTTAAGGAAAATGCTATCAAAACGTTTATCGTTATTATTATTGCTTTCATCACTACAAAAAGAACAAACTACTTTAGGGTTGGAAAGGCTTTTACTTATTTACATATTTACCTCGTCACCACCTGGGCTTACTCGTACCCATATTGCTATTCCCAGGATCAAGACACCACACAGCTGCAAGGAAAAAAAAAAAAAAAATAGTATGTCTGAATGCAGTTAAGATAAAATGAAACTAATTGCACACACAACCCATCCATTCTGGTTACAACAGTTTATCATTAATTATACCATTATGATTTGAAAGACGTAAGCGAAGCATATTCATCTGCAGATAATTGCTAAAATGTTAAGCTGTAATTTATAAGTTGATAAGGATAATTCTGTTTCTCGTCAAGTCTATTTGTGGGTCTATGGACAAGACGTCAACTCCATTGAGGGAGGATTATTTTCCATGTTTTAATTCCAATACTGTGCTTTCCGTTAATTGTAACACACAAAAGATAAATCACATCAGCTTAAAGAAAAAATGTCCTTATTATGCTCCTGGGTTTGTCTCTGAGAAGCATTCTAAGACCAAGAAAGAAGGGAATAACTGACTAATCACCAAATATTCATTCAATATTCAAGAGCCAGAAAAAAGTTGGGATATGCAGGGAAAGTAGGACATTGGACAAAATTACAGCGACAAAGGTATAAATTAAGCAACAGTATTTGTACCCTAATAAACTCTTTTAAAAATAAGATCTGTTAGATGGTAAAGTTTACCCAGAGAGGAAGAACAATGAGGAACAGTACTTAAAGTCTTAAATTCCTTTAATGACTTTACCAGATTATTTAATTTGGACTGAGGCCAACACATAAAATGTGCAACACATTTTATTTTAGTGTAAGGAAAACCGTTGTCTTTCAGGTCCCTCCCCAAAATTTTTTTTTGAAAAGGATTTTTTTATATATGCTTCACAAAGCAAACAAACAAAAAAGATCTATTATTAGAGATGTAGAGAGCAGGTCTGGTAACATACCAGACACAACAAACCTTGGAGGACTTTCTGGACTATTCCAACTTGTTGGCCTTCAGATTGAGAAATGCCTGAGTCCTCCAAAACCTGATGATCTTGGAACATCATTGCTTCAGTGCATAGTTCAACCACATGCTTGCAACCTCAAAGCAGCAGTTTCATTTTTAATGGTTTCTCATTACATTTGCCATGGAAATTGAGTCAAGAACTTTGTTAAGAAACAGGGAGTACAACTAAGTAGCTGAATAATCATAAAATCTGTGCCCTCTAAAAGAACTTGAAAATCATCTAGGCCCAAATCCTTCATTTTGGATAAAGAAATTGGAACCCTGAGACAAGTTACATCGTGAAAATCCAAAACAACTCCGGATCCAATCTCACCCCTACTACATGCTTTAGCTTCTGCAAAGTAATTAATGCAATTAAATACCAAGGCTCTCCTTCAAATCACTAAGTAACTTATACAATATAATTATTTTACAGGTGCATATGCAAGGGTTAGCACGCATGTGCAGAAACACACGCACACATCATAATATGCAAACATTGAAAAAAGAACTTTAAATCCTTCTTATTTCCTCTCCCCTTCCCACTGAATCCAAATTTTATTTCCAAATAGAGTACAATTTGCTCATTTTAGCAGTTCTTTGTTAATTAGCCTGTGAGAATTTATGTCAAATGATAACGAGATCCTCTGGGATTTTCAGTAATTTTATATCAGTTTTTGTTGTTGTTATTCCATTTGTTTGCTCATACTTTCTTTCTTTTCCTTCTCCATTCATAATTAGATTTATATTAATTGCCTTAATAGACACTGGGGCTTTTAGCTTTAACTGACAAGAATATTAAGTACCTTAATGCTATTACAGTTATCATTCCTACTGATATTTATGAAACTATTCATGAGAAAATTTTAAGAACTCCAAGAGACTAAAAGTGTGGTACTTTTTAAATCCTTAACTTTTTTGTTTGTATGTAACTCTTTAGCCCCCTTTTTCAATCTATTTAGACATCAAACCATTCAGGAACCTTATGAAATCAGCCATATTTGCCACTCACATGACAATTTTTATTCTCTGCCACAGAAAAGTTATCTGCAACATTAGCATTTAAATAAAGAGCACCCAATTATTTCAGAAGTCAAGAATATTTTGCTCAACTTCAATATTGAGAATTAGGCAAATTATTGTAGGGACTTTGAAGATGACCAAAGTATCACTTCCACCCCATCTTCAAATTATATTTAAAAATATTTCCTTCAACTTTACTTAAAAAAATATAAAGAAACATGTTTAAAATATATCATTCATCTGATTAGAATGAATTATTGAAGAACTTCACATGTAAAGACTACCTGAGTCTTAATATTATAAAATTATTTATAAATTTGTGAATGCTAAACTTAAATTGTGAAAAGTATATTTTCTGTCAGAAATAATCATTGTAGAGTCATGATTAATCCTAAACTATTTCATCACAATCGTTACCAATGTTGGCCATTATTATGATTTTGTTTGAGACCTTTTCCAAGTTTTGCTGTAAGAGTTTGTCCCTTAATCTTTTTATAGTGTTTCAAACAGGAGTATAACTTAAGAAATAAGTGTCTAACTCTGGCCCAGATGGCTTCACTGGAGAACTCTATGAAAAATTCAGAGGAGAGCCTGTGCCAGCACTATTTAAATATTTCAGAATATAGAAAAGTAAGGAATACTTCCAAATTCATTCTATGAAGCCAGCATAACCCTGACACCAAAACCAGGCAAAGACACAACAAAAAAAGAAAATTACAGATCAATGTCTCTCATGAATATAGATGCAAAAATTCTCAGCAAAATTCTAGCCAATAAAATTCAGCATCGCACCAAAAAATATATATATACCACAATCAAGTGGGATTCATACCAGGTATGTAAGGATGGCTTGAAATTAGAAAATCAATCAACATAATCCACACATAAATAAAACCAAAGAATAACATGATCATCTCAGTCAATGCAGAAAAGATATTCAATAAAGTCCAACACACGTTGCTGATAAAAACTCTCAATAAAATAGGTCTAGAAGGAAAATTCCTCAATGTAATGAACAGCATCTATACAAAACCAACAGCCAACATTGTTCTTAATGGAAAGAGGCTGAAAACATTCCCCCAGAGAACAGGAACAGATAAGGATGCCCTTTATCACCACTCCTATTTAACATTGTGCTGGAAGTCCTAACTAGAGCAATAAGGCAAGAAAAAAAATAAATAAAGGGCATCCAAATTGGTAAGGAAGAAGTAAAACTATCCCTATTTGCAGATGATATGGTACTATATGTAGAGAACCCAAAGGACTCCACAAAAAAATACTGAAGCTAATAGAAAGGTTCAGCAGAGTAACAGGATACAAGGCAAACATACAAAAATCAGTTGGATTCCTATACACCAATAAAGGGAACCATGAAAAGGAAATCAGGAAAACAATACCATTTATAATAGCCCCTAAAAAAATAAAACACACAGGAATAAATCTAACCAGAGACATAAAAGGCCTATACAAAGAAAACTACAGAACACTACAGCAAGAAACCAAACAAGTCCTACATAAATGGATAAACATACCATGGATATGGATAGGAGGAATCAACGGTGTGAAAATGTCAAATCTACCCAAAACAATCAAAGATATAATGCAATACTGATCCAAATACCCACAGCACTCTTTAAAGAGATGGAAAAACTAATCACTAATTTAATCTGGAAAGGAAAGAGGCCCTGGATAAGTAAAGCACTATTGAAGAAAAAGAATAAAGTAGGACTCATACTACCTGACCTCAAAACCTGCTATACAGCTATGCTAGTCAAAACAGCCTGGTACCGGTAAAATGACAGACACATTGACCAACGGAACAGAATTGAGAACCAGATGTAAATCTATCTACCTATGGTCACCTGATCTTTGACAAAGAACCAAAGTCCATCAAATGGGGAAAAGACAGTCTTTTTAACAAACTGTGCTGGCAAAACCAGATGTCCATCTGTAAAAAAAGTTAAATGGGACCCAGACCTTGCACTATACACAAAACTAATTCAAAATGGATCAAAAAACCTAAATATAAAACCAAAAACTATAAAGATCATAGAAGAAAAAATAGGATTGATGCTACAGGCCCTAATACATAGTATCAACAGGATACAAATCATAACTAACAATACACAAACTCCAGAAGATAAGCTAGATAACCAGCATCTTCTAAAAATTAAACACTTATGTTCATCAAAAGGCTTCGCGAAAAGAGTAAAAAGAGAACCTGCAGACTGAGAAAAAAATTTTGTCTATGGCAAATCCTACAGAGGTCTAATCTCTAAAATCTATAGGAAAATCCAACATCTCTACAACAAAAAGACAGATAATCCAATTAAAAAACGGGCAAAGGATATGAATAGACACTTAACCAAGGAAGATATTCAAGTGGCTAACAGACACATGAGGAAATGCTCGCGATCACTAGCCATTAGAAAAATGCAAATCAAAACTACAACAAGATACCATCTCACCTCAACATTACTGGCACAAATCCATAAAACAGAAAATCATAAATATTGGAGAGGCTGCAAGGAGATTGGAATTCTTACGTGCTGCTGGCAGGAATGTAAAACAGTACAACCATTTTGGAAAATGATATGGCACTTCCTTAAAAAGCTAGAAATAGAAATACCATGTGACTCAGCAATCTCACTCCTAGGAATACATCCTAGAGAAATAAGAACCATCACATGAATAGACATATGTACACCCATATTCATTGCAGCATTATTCACAACAACAAAAAGATGGAAACAACCTAGAAGCCCATCAATAGATGAAGGGATAAACAAACTATGATACAAACACACAATAGACTAATGCAATAGACTACTACACAACAAAAAAGAACAATGATGAATCTTGGAAACATCTCACAACATGGATGAATCTGGAGGCCATTATGCTGAGTGAAACAAGTCAATCACAAAAGGACAAATACTGTATGAGACCACTATTATAAAAACTTATGAAAAGGTTTACACACAGAAAGAAACATTCTTTGATGGTTACTAGGGAGGGAAAAACGCTAACTAGACAATAGATATGAGTCCTGGTAGTGCAGAGGTTAGAGAGTTCGAATGCACCAGCCACTCCTTGGAAACTCTATGCAGCAGTTCTACTCTGTCTTATAGGGTCGCTGTAGGGTCACTATGAGTCAGAATCAACTAGATAGCTAGGAGTTTGGCTTGGTTTTTGGTTTAAACAATAGATTAATGGTAACTGATGAAAGGTAAACATAATACTGGGGAAGTCAGCACAACTTGACCAAGGCAAGGTCATGGAAGCTTCATAGACACATCCAGACTCCCTGAGGGACTGAAATACAGGGCTGAGAGCTGAGAACCACGGTCTTGGGGAACATCTAGCTTAACTGGCATAACATAGTTTATAAAGAAAATGTTCTACATCCTACTTTGGTGAGTAGTGTCTGGGGTCTTAAAAGCTTGTGAGCAGCATTTAAGATACTCCACTGGTCCCACACTGTCTGGAGCAAAGGAGAATGAAGAAAACCAAAGACACAAGGGAAAGATTCGTCCAAAGAACTAATGGACCACAACTACCACAGCCTCCACCAGACTGAGTCCAGCACATCTAGATGGTGCCCAGCCACCACTACCGACTACTGTGACAAGGATCACAAAAGAGAATCCCAGACAGAGCTGGAGAAAAATGTAGAACAAAATCTTAACTCACAAAAAAAGACCAGACTTATTGGTCTGACAGAGACTGGAGAAATCCTAGGAGTATGGCCCCCAGACACGCTTTTAACTCAGTACCGAAGTCACTCCTGAAGCTCACCCTTCAGCCAAAGACTAAACAGGCCCATAAAACAAAACGAGACTAAAGGGGCACACCAGCCCACAGGCAAGGATGAGAAGGCAGGATGGGACAGGAAAGCTGGTAATGGGAAACCCAAGGTTGAGAAGGGAAAAGTGTTGACATGATGTGGGGTTGGCATTGTGCCACAAAATAAAAACAATATGTGTATTAATTGTTTAATGAGAAACTAATTTGCTCTGTAAATCTTCATTTAAAGTACAATAAAAAAAAATTTCTCAAAGGCAAAAAAAATCAAATGGTGTATTGCGTTAGGCAAATCTGCTGCAAAAGACTTCATTAAAGTGTTAAAAAGCAAAGATATCACTTTGATGACTAAGGTGTGCCTGATCAAAGCCATGGTATTTTCAATTGCCTCATATGCATGTGAAAGCTGGACAATGAAAAGTAAGACAGGAGAATTGATGCGTTTGAATTGTGGTGTTAGGGAATAATATTGAATATACCATGATTGCCAAAGGAAAGAATACACCTGTCTTGGAGAAAGTACAGCCAGAATGCCCCTCAGAAGCAAGGATGGTAGGACTTGTCTCAATTTGGACGCATCATCAGGAAGGACCAATTGCTGAAGACATCATGCTTAGTGTTATGGATTGAATTGTACCCCCCCAAAAATGTAAATACCCCTATACCTATGGTTATAATCCCATTTGGGAATGGGCTTTCTTTTTTGTGTTAATGAGACAGCATTAGCATAAGGTGTGTCTTAAATCAGTCTTTTTTGAGGTATCAAAACAAACAAACTCATTGCCTTTGAGCAATTCCAACTCCTTGTGATCCTATAGGACAGGGTAGAACTTCCCCATGGGGTTTCCAAGGAGCGGTTGGTGGATTCAAATGGCCAATCTTTTGGTTAGCAGTGGAGCTCTTGGCCACTGTACCACCAGAGCTCCTTTTGAGGTATACCCACTAAAACCAAACCCACTGCCGTCGAGTCAATTCCAACTTATAGCAACCCTATAGGACAGAGTAGAACTGCCCTGTAGAGTTTCCAAGGAGTGCCTGGTGTATTCGAACTGCTGACCTTTTGCTTAGCAGCCATAGCACTTAACCACTACACCACCAGGGTTTCCTTTTGAGGTATAAAAGAGATTAAATAAGCAAGTGAGAAAGCACAGATGTGGGAAGATAGATGCCACGTCACATTAAGATCACCAAGAATTCAAGGAATAGTAGCTGAAGACACAAGGACCTTCCTCTAGGGCCAACAGAGAGACGGTCTTCCCTAGAGCTGATGCCCTGATTTCAAACTTCTAGCCTCCTAATTTTGGGAAAATAAATTTCTGTTTGTTAAAGCCACCCCTCCAAAACAAAAGAAAGAAATGTCCAGCTCTGTCCTACTTTTTGTAGGTGAGTTTATAAAAGCAAGTGGGTTGATATGTTAGGTGTCCATGCCTATTGTCAGTGGATCCTGCAGCAGGGATTGGGCCTTCCTTGCCTCTTTCTGGTTTCCCTTTGGAGAGTGCCATTATGGTGATCACTCAGCCCTCCAGAGACATCTTCCTTTTATCTCACAGCACGTCACACTGTCCTTATAGAATTAGGATGTAATTGGTCTGAGCTGGAATTCTGAGAAATTAGATAATTTTGGTATTTGCTTGCAGGCAGTTGTTGAAACTATAAAATACCAGGAAAAAAAAATGGCAAGGTGCCATCCAGGAGCAAGGTAAATGTTCAGGACAAACTGATTTGTCCTCTTCTCTGAGAATGTTTCTTTCAATTATCCTTAATTCTCCTCTCTCATCTCAATTCTACCTTTTTGATTTGGGCATTTATAGAAGAATGTTTGGGGAATAATGATAATGGAAGAAAACACATAATGCTATGTTAGATAAAGGGGCAATTTGTGAGCTAGAACATCGTGGGTCCAAAATGGACATTTTTTAGTTTAAGAAAATTCTCCCTGTGCTGTTCCTGAGAAATTTACAAAAGGATAAGAAAATATCCAAGTGGATACCTACGAGATTAGTTCTTATAATAACCCCAGAACAATAGGTGCCATGACCGCAGAGGGCAAGGATTCTGGCAGATTGTTAATGAATCTTCTTCCAATCCTGATGCCATGCTTTTCCTCATATAGTACAGTGCCTCAGATTATTTGCCCAGCATACAGATTGAGTAAGTATGGTGGTGAGAGGATACAACCCTGACACACTCCTTTCCTGACTTTAAACCGCACAATATCCCCTTGTTCTGTTCAAATGACTGCCTGTTGGTCTATGTACAGGTTCCATGTGAGCACAGTTAAGTGTTCTGGAATTCCGGTTATTCACAATGTTATCCATAATTTGTTATAATCCATACAGTCAAATGCCTTTGTATAGTCAATAAAACGCAGGTAAACATCTTTCTGGTATTCTCTGCTTTCAGCCAGGATCCATCTGGCATCAGCAATAATATCCCTGGTTCTACGTCCTCTTGTGAATCTGGCTTGAATTTCTGGTGGTTCCCTGTCAATGTAATGTTTGCTTCATATTTCTAACTATATTTGCTTCATATAATTCACTAAGTGCTATTTAGTGCATTCTCTTTGGTTTTTGCTCAGATTATTTGCTATTGAATTATTATTTTATATTATCTCTCAAAAATATTTTTTAGATTTGCACTCAGGTTTATAATAAAAAATACAATTACTAAAAAGACCAGACTTAATGGAATGACTGAGACTAGAAGGACCCAGGTACTCATGGGCCCCAGACCTGTTGGCCCAGGCCAGGAACCATTCCTGAAGTCAACTCTTCAGAGAGAGACTGGACTGGACAATGGGTTGGAGAGGGATGCTAGTGAGGAGTGAGCTTCTTGGATCAGGTGGACACTTGAAACTATGTTGGCATCTCCTCCCTGGAGGATAGATGAGAGGGTAGAGGGGGTTAGAAACTGGCGAAATGGACATGAAAAGAGAGAGTGGAGGGAGGAAGCAGGCTGTCTCATTAGGGGGAGAGAATTTGGGAATATGTAGCAAGGTGTATATAAGTTTTTGTGTGAGGGACTGACTTGATTTGTAAACTTTCACTTAAAGCACAATAAAAAAAAATGTCAGAACCAATTTTATTTGTTCTAGATTATGCATTTCTGTGGAAGGTAAATAGCCTACTATTTATTCCAGCCATCTCAAAAACTGAAAGCTGCTCTGAGGCTTTGTGGGAACAGAGAGCCCAAAGAGCTGCGAAAAAAATCTAAAACTATTGAATATTTTAATCAGTCTGTTTTAAATTCAGTCATGTCTGAAATTACTAACAGAAAGTAAGATCTGTGACTTCTCTCAAAAAAAATACAATTACTTAGACATAAGTGACTTCTTCACTTATTTCCAGACCTTTGTTACCATGATTCTTCAATGCTTAAACTGTCCAGTTTACTTCACATTTGGTATATATTTGGTATTTGGTATATATATAATTATTTGGTATATATTTAAGTACATTTTATAATATGAATATCTGAAGACATCTTTCTGTGTTGTTCACTTGTGAAAGAGTTTAGCTAGGTATAGAACTCTTGGGCCACATCCTTTGCTCTGAATACTTGACAGATATTGTTCCATCACCTTTTGGCATTTAGTGTTGCAATAAGAGAAGTCTTATTTTGTTCATGTATTGTTTGCTTGTTTTCTTTTTTGTTGTTTGTATCTAGACATTTGTAAGATTTTTATTTATCTTTTAATTCAGTGGTTTTCCCAGTATTTATCTAGGGAGAGTTATCTTCTTTCCATGACTTTTCCTTGGGGCATAATAGGCACTTGCCATCTGTATGCAAGGTATATTTTTAGCTCGACAAAATTTTCATATTAGTTTGATTATTTTTGTTCCATTTATTCTGGTCTCTTTTCCATTCTCTGTTCTCTGTATATATCATCTTCTTTCACATCATTTTCATCGCTTTTACATTTTCCTCTAGGAGGTTCTCAATTTGGATTTCTATATCACTGTCTCCATTAAATATGATGTCCAGAGTGGATTCTAATTTTGTTATTGTGCTTCTAGTTTACTCAAAGTCCTTCTTCAATTTATCCATTCCTCTTTCATCTCATTCTATGATTTTTCAATTAACTTTATCTTCTCTTATATCTTTCAGACACTGTTTCATGGGGATTATTTTATTATTTTATTTTATGGCATTGCATTGTGGGTACTGATTCCCTGACACTCTCTTCAGGATCCTGGAATGTTTCTTCTTGGGATGTGTGCTTGTCCTCAAAGTCTTCAAAGTAACTAACGTTCCCTTTCAGTTGTTCAACAGTGCTTTTGTTAGGCCTTATGCTAAATTTTCTCATTTACTCATTCTTGAATAGGATGAGACCTATTCTGATTCATTATCTATTAAAAAGTTAGGGTGGGTGCTTTGCCTCACTCTCTAAGAATATGGGTAATGACCAAATCCTCTGATCTGTTGGAAGAAAGGTTGCTGTGCATTCCCTCTATACGCATGCCTAATGTAGCTCTGGTTTACTAAGAAGGTCTTCTACCCTTCACTCAGTATCTGGTTTTCTGATGCTCTAAACCAGTGGAGTAAATTATAACTTCAAGTCTTAGCAGGCTCTACTATTACGACTTTTCTATCTTCAGTCCCAAATGAGTGATGTTTATTGTATCAGTGAATGTTAAGTATATAGTACATGTGTCTTTACAGTTCCACTCATCTGCATCTTCGAAATCTATTAAGTAAACCAAGCGCCTAGTACATCAGATGAGGAACACTGAAGCACAGAGAGGCTAACTACTTTCCCAAGGTCACACAGTGTGTAATGAAACAGCTCATGTTCAAAACCAAAGCCTAATTTAAAAAAATTTAAATGTATTTTAAATAACTCTAAGGCTGGAGAAAGGAATCAATCACATTTCTTCCCAACACAAAGAGTAAGCACACTCAGGGCTATCTTTCCTGCACCAGAGCATAAAATCGCTAAAATTTATATAACTTCAAAACACGTTAAGAGAGATGACTGTTCAGCATTTGATCAGCATCCCAATGTTTCTGAATAATAAAATGATGCTAATTCAGGAATGCTTTTATCACTTTGTTTCAAAAGCACAGCTTCCATGTAACTAACACCTGCAGACCTGTACCTACATTTGCAGGGCCTGATCCAAGAACACAAATAAAAGTTCACAGACCATACGTCTGTATATTAAGAAGTTGTAACTCAAGGTAGAAAACTTATATAAAAGGTGTTCCATCCTCCTACCTCGACAAGTATACCCACTTAATGACCTTGAAGACAAGGTTCAATTTAGAATTCTTAGTCTCCTCAGAGTCTGCCTATCAGATGAGGGGAGCATGGGGAGAGCCAGTCCTGGCCTACATCCCTCACTTCCAGCTCTTCCCTGAGCCCCAAGGGCCCTAACAGCAGTGAGTCTGGATACCTCCACCTATACGCCCAAGCTCTGTTTACAGCCTGCTCCCATTCCTTGTAAGCTCTCCTTTAATCATTCCTGGGGAAGAGGACTGTGAAGACCCACAAAGAAGGATTAAGGCCATTTGGGCAGGGAAATTTGGGATGTCAGGTACTGAAAGTGTGGTCAAGAAAGGTGAGGGAAGGCTCAGGGTGGGTATATTACTCTGGCATCACATATTCCTTGTCCCATGAATATGGAGGACAGGCTAAGGAAGGGTCAGAGTACAGCTAAAATCATATTTAGCTTTTAAAATTCCAATATATCTAAATGTAATTTTAAATTCTAATACTTTCAAATTAAAAACAATATAATGATTGGAATCCAAAAAAAAATAGCATTAATAGAACTATTATTGCATGTCAATCCTTATGTGATAGGCTTTCCATAAATATCTTAGTTAATCTTCACAATTAATCCTCTACGTAAGACTATTATTCTCATTTTGCAAATGCAGAGGCTGCAGCCCAGAAAAGTTAAGGAGCATATTCCAGGTCACAACACCATAAGGAGTGGAACCAGGATTTGAATCTGAGTCTTGTGTGTTTACAAAATCCATTTTCTTTCCATTCCCCTAAATTATGATATAAGAATTCCTGCCTTATTACAATTCTTGCCATCTTATTTCCTCCTCTGTTTCATATTTCAACAATGAAATTTATTCAACACTATGCAGAGTGGTTTCATATTTCTCTATCTCATAAAAATTTCTATATAATGTTGACTGAAATGTCCTTTTTTCATACATTTATTTAGTATTTACTCCAAGTACTTTATATACATTAAATCATTTAATCCTTACAATAACCCCATGAGGTAGATACCACTGTCATCCTTATTTTTACAGATGAGGAACACTGAAGCACAGCTAAGGTTAACTAATTTCCTCAAGGTCACATAGCTGTGGTGAAGAAGTTGAGGTTCAAAACTAGAACCTGAGCTCTCCATTAGGCTCTAATGTCTTTGACACTGTTATAATTCCACACTGATGGCAAAGGAGTAGACATATGTATTTCAAAAGTTCACACATTTCAGTCATAGACAAGCCCTTAGCTTCACAGATTTCATCAACACAGAAGAAAAGATAATTGTTTCCTTTTTTTTTTTTTTTTTAATGTACCTCTACTTTAATTAGTCCCTGGGTAGTGCAAATAGTTAACTCACTTGGCTGCTAACCAAAAGGCTGGAAGTTTGAGTCTACCAGAGACACCTTGGAAGGAAGGCCTGGTGATATACTTTTGAAAAATCAGCCGTTGAAAACTCTTGTGGAGTTCAGTTCTATTCTGATACACATGGGGTGGCCATGAGTCTAAATTGGCTCAATGGCAGCTGTTTATCTGGTAATTATGTCTGCTTTGCTTCCACTCTTTCAGTTGTTCTCAGAACATACAATTCAGAGGTCCAAGCATTAACTAAAATGCAATGGTGGACAGCAAAACACTGGTTCCTGAGCTCTTTCCATGCTCTGACTTCCTTCTGCTCTCTTCAAACTCCTCATGCAGTGGCTCCTTCAGTGACTAATACATTTGGCTTCACAGTTTGGCTCCTTCTTTGCACTAGGCCTCATTTAAGATTACATCACTGTGCTTTCCCATGAAGAGCTGACCTCCCCATAGCTTACTGCCTCTGATAATTGTTCCATCTTCCATGCTTACCCCGACCCCCAAGACACCCCAAGAACCTCTACAGTACTCCCAAGCCAGACTTATCCTGAGAGGTACATAAGAAAATCTGGGCATTCCATCTGCTTTTGACACAAGACTCAGGGAATTAGATTTTGTACCTATAATTTATCATCTACAGCACCTCCAGCTCACTCTAACTTGAATCAAATTCTAGTATGAGTGATTTGGAATGATTTTTCACTTGCCCATGTTTTTCTTCAATTTGTAATTCTAACAAATGGAAATTACTGCATATTTATGTGGCATATCTGAGGTTCCCCCAGCAGAAACTGGTATGTTTAGTTTCAATGACCATAGGCATATCTTCGAGATATTTAAACATCTGGCCCTGCTTTACGAAGGCTTAGTTTCACAAGTTACACCAGAAAGAATGCATTTAAAAACATAAAGTCACGGACATCTAGAAGAAAACCACATCAGTGAGACCCTTAAATTTTTTTGCTTAAGTAAACATTAGAAATGTGACAAATTGCTAATTTCCTATGAAAGATTGTAAAATTCCAACTGAGAGCTCTGGGCTGGGGGTGTATAGAAGAACAGAAAAAGGAATGTTGCCTAACCTCAGAGACTCCTCCTGCTCTCTAGATTTTGAGTTAAAATATTAATGGTACCTGTTGGCCGAGATACCATCACTGGTGTTTACAACTGTTACTATCACTCATGGACTCCATTTCAAGATCTCTCCTACAGATACCGTAAACCCTACCACGTGATGATGGGGGGAACAAGACCTTTTACCCAGAAGGAAGTGAGAGATAGGTCTGAAATCTAAAGCATCAGTAACACCTCGTCTTTGTTATCAGAGAAACCAGAAGAAAACAGTAAGCATAAAATAATTAGAGCTCCCTAGTGAAAGCAGTGATACTGTGTAGGCATAGCAGAATACAGGTCTCTACAATTCACCTTAACTCTTAATCTTAAATGTATGATCCTCAACCTATAAAGAACCCTTTTCCTAGACTATTTACATCACTTAGGGTTAAAATTCAGGTCCATTACAAATTCCTGATTAGCTGTAGAATGAGGGACTGAGCTCTGAGGCATTCACAATAGGCATCGGCACTTCGCATGGTGTTATTAAACAACAGAGACATAATTTAATTGTTCCATAATCTGAGGATTGTTACTGGATTGGGTTGGACATATCGTATTAAAATAAGAACCATATTTATCAGCATATCCATATTTTAGTTAGTTTCAATGAGTCATATAGATTATGTACCATAAAAAGAAGACAATGGTTATAGTTCTTTAAAAACAGGAATCAGGACTTCTTGGAGAAATAACTGATTCCAGGTCTTTAGTAGGAATCAGGCAAGTGAGACTGGAACATCTTGTCATACCAGATAGTGAAGATGCTATGAAAGTTATTAGGATTGTGTCAAAAGGACTCAGGAGCCAACTTTAAGAGGCTCTTCTGGCCAAAGATGGAATAGGTTGCACGTTCTTAAGGATAACTGCAATTAAGATTAAATCTATGAATTCATACAGATACTGAAAAAAAAAAGGTAATTTATTACTGTTGGAAGATACCAGAAAATTAACTCATCACATGAATCCTACCCAGACAAACCCAGTGCCGTTGAGTCAATTCCAAATCGTAGCAACCCTATAGGACAGAGCATGAATCCTAGTAAATAAAAATAAAGAAAGGAGTATTTATGCTGCCTTCTCTATATAAATTGGATACCACCGGTGATCAAAGAGTAGATTAAAAAACTTCTTTTTATGTAGTATATTTCAACTATTAGGTGAAGAAAAATTGAAAGAACTAGAATATCACCAATTTTCCTCTCTCAATGAATTAATGGATTTAGGTTCTTAAGCATCACAAAAAGAGATACAACCTGACAATACAGGCCTCCTGATGAAAGAACACAATACTTCTATAAAGTAGCTGTGCCAAAAAAAAAAAAAATTGACATGAATCTTATCAAACTTCCAGATACAACTACTAACTTACAGATAATACAGAAGACAGAGGGCCATGTCACACTACACCATGGTAATGCAAACAGCAAAATCCAGACCATGGGAAATGTGAAAAGACAACACACAGAAGTACATAAAGTTGCAATGAGAAAAAAACAGATGAAGCTGGAAAGTGAACTTAAAGGTTAAAAAAGACAAACAGGATATATCAAACAATTGCACTGTTTGCACCTTATTTGGATACTGTAGGAACATTTACGAGGCAATCAGAAATTTGAATCCTGGGTGGACATTTGATGATTAATTTTTAAAGTATGGTGATGACAGAGTGGCTATGGTTTTTAAAAAGAATTATTATCTTTTAGAGACATATATTAAAATATTTGCACATGAAATTATATATGTGAGGTTTGCTTAAAAATAATATGGGAGGGGGTAGGTGAATGAGAGTATGATCAGGGAGAGGTTGGGGATGGTTTCATGGCAGCTGGGGCTCAGTGATGGGTTTGATTACCCTATTCTTTCTTCTCTTTGGATGTTCAAAGTTCCCCATAATAAAAAGACAAAACAAAATAAAACCAAAGGACATAGGCATTTCTTTGTTTATATTCTACTCCCAATGTTTAACCAGTTTTAAATATTTCAAGGAATGAAATGTATCAGGGCTAACTTTTTTAAAAACTGGCATAAATGCATGAGCTTCATTTAAAATTTGCAAAAGCAGTCCATTTTTCCAGGGAAAAGAGAAAGTACAAAGGACAAACCTTCTGTACATTATTCCATTTCTTTGCTTACTTAATTCACCAGTATATCATCTGTACTCTTTAGGGCTACTGACCAGTGAATGAAAAGTCATTCTGTACAATAAGACTGTACTCATGTAGTTAAGTTTAAGCATGGAAACCCTGGTGGTATAGTGGTTAAGTGCTATGGCTGCTAACCAAAGGGTCGGCAGTTCAAATCCACCAGGAGCCCCTGGGAAACTCTATGGGGCAGTTCTACTCTGTCCTATGGGGTCACTATGAGTCAGAATCGACTCGACGGCACTGGGTTTGGTTTTTTTTTTTTTTTTTAATCATTATTTTAACAGGACAGAAAATTTTTCAACATAAAGATACCAATGGCTTGTTTACTAAGATAAAACCAAACCAAACCCATTGCCATCAAGTCAATTCTGACTCACAGGGACCCTATAGGACAGAGTGGAACTGCCCCATATGGTTTCCAAGGAACACCTGGTGGATTTGAACAGCTGACCTTTTGGTTAGTAGCTGTAGCTCTTAACCGCTGCACTACCAGGGTTTCTTACTAAATGATAAAAAGTGATAGGCGGGTAAAAAAACAAAACGATAATTCTTTCCTGCTTCTATTGCAAAAGCCACTTTTTTTTTTAATCCAGTATACAAGATGCTTTTTTTTTTCCATTGAGATGCTATAGGCTATCTCCGTGAATTTACTTTTGAACAGTCTTTAATTGCAACAAATACACCAAAAATGACAACATCGATTTCAGTCTTTAATTGCAACAAATATACTAAATATGACAACATCAATTTCCCATCATCCCAGCCTGCCCTTTTCACACTTTCTTTTTCCATTTTCCAGTGTTCGATGATACTTACCAATTTTTCTGATATATGTTATATCAAAGAACTTTTAAGAGACGCATAACAACCCACTGAAATACACATCTTGTTGATTGAAGAATGGTGACACATTAAAAAAAAATGACTTTAAAATGCTTATATGTACCTACTGGCACAGTTTAGCAAGCTTTTAGTTTCTATGACTGGATGATCTTATTGTTTCCCCCCCCTTCAAGTTTCTTTTCATGTATTTATCATCCCACATCCGCAGTTCACCTGCTTCAAACCCAGACATAAAGGGTGGGTGGGAATCAGATATTGGGCTCAGGAACGGATCAGATCATGTTTTTTCCCGCAGAGTCCTTAAACTGAGGAGGCCTGCATGATATCCAACTAGGAATAACTCTCCTTTAATTAAGGGACATTTTTTTCCTCCATGATTGTTTTGCAATGATATCAAAACATTTATGAAATGTTTATCCCCAGAGATCCTGAAGCCCAATTTTTTTGAGTGATTGGCTCCTTTTCAATTACTGAAATAACCAAAGAACAAGCAAATCCAAACAAGTAAATGGAAAATACATTTTCCTCCTCCTCCTGTTTCTCTAGTACAGAGTCTGTTCTCGTTTATGATATTTATATCAAGCTCCCCTTCCTTTCATAAAATTGATAATTAAAAGAAAAAACTTACCCAGAACAAGAAGTTGAAGATAAACATAGAATATTTTAAACAGCCACTCACACCTGCCATTTCGGAAAAAAATCAGGGCTCCGGATCCGTGAATTTAAGCCTTCCTTATTGGACTGTCTTGTGATATGCTCTGGGGTAATTTGCCTGCAGGGATGTCTGTGCCCACAGCTTCGGAGCAGAAACAGAAAACAGAGAGGTAGAGAGGGAAGAAAACATCCAGTTATTAAAGCAGATAAAAAATTAACCCACACATTTAAATATTACAAGGGCTATCTCTAGGCGGATATGTTCTTTTGCTTGGCATGGCTCCTGGGGCACTGGGCCAGGATATTTATGACCCTTTCTCAAAAACTGCCTCCTCTAAAGTAAACAGATATCATGTGAAGGGAGTGGCACTGGATCAGGGGAGAGAATGGCACAGCGCAATGCTAGGTTGTTGGATTTCAGAAACCACAAACTGACTTCTCTGTCCTCTATTTCGACTATAGGGAAGTTGAGGCTGTTTTGCTGTGAAGTAAAGAGACCTTGTGTCTCAATTCATTTCTGCAAAGTTTTTTTCAAGAATACAAAATTTTCTCTAAAAACAATAAAATTCTTTTAGGAATCTACAAAATCTGAGGGTTTAGACACAGCAACCTTTATCCCTAACCCTGGAATAGTGAAACAATCATTACATTTACCTGTATTCCAAACATTTTAAATTTATTTCTAAACAATTTCATGGAGCTGCCTTAAATGTACCATGGTTCGGGGGAGGGAGAGGTAGTCTTCCCTATCATAAGACCGTTCAATTTATATCTTTGTTTCTTTACGATGCTAAAAAATCTCAGTTCGCTCTCTGACTGCACCTACGGTTTTCACTTTATGATGTGTAGCCATTTTGATAATTGAGTTTGTTTTTAAGGTGGGCACTGTATTTCACTTCCTTTGACAAACTATGTGGAACAGTTTCTCTCCACCAGCTCAAGAGAGTTTCTAGATTCTTGGTTTTCTTTGACCAAAAATTCAAAACAGGCAGTTGTTTCATGAATCAGTGACCATGGATTGTATAGTTTGTCTCTGGTGCTAACAGAAGGTAGCTTTTCCAGATAAAAGCAAAATTCTCTGACCTAATCAGGGAGGTGTGGATGGTTTTGTGCACCCAACCTCAATCATGCTCATTTCCACATCCTACCTCTTAAAGAGAGGATATTCCCCCTAAATAAAAGAACCCTTCAAATTGTTGTTAGGAAAATAATTAAATCTTTGTTAAATACTATACAATAGGCAAGCAAGGACTTCTTCCAAAAAAAAAAATTGACTAGTAAAAGACTATTTTTCTAATTATCACTGACATACACATACACTTTTGAAACATTCCCACTCTCTTGCTACAAACACAATGTATTTTTAACGCATTAGCGGCAACAATTCTGAGTATTAAACACCAATTTGGAGATAGGTTAAAAAAAAATGGCTTACATTTAAATAGCCATTAAAACTTTTGATGTCCTATGCTGTTCCTGCATAGAAAATGAAAATAATTTCACAAATTTCTACTGAGAGATTAATATATATTGGATAATCTATGGCTGGAAGAAGAACTTTTAATTAAGAATCAAATGGATTCGTAGTCCCAGCAATGATTATTTCTAATTTTTATCTCTTTTTTAGAGATAAAATCAAAAGAAATGGATAGATTTGAATGTTGTTAAATTATTCTTGGATCTAGAATTTTGTTGACAGGAATGTGTTAAGTACCTACCAAATTTGGGTTTAGAACGGTTTTTTTTTTTTTTTGGTGAATGTTGAATATTCTTACAGCGAATAGAGTTTTTAATCATCCTTGATCTCTGAAACATAAAAATCATTGGACGTGTTCTTACAGGAAAAATGACTCTAATGTCATAGAATCCCGAGTCCAATTCACAATCTATTTGAAAACAGTCTACTCCTCTAAATTCCTACCTCAGTGAATGTTGTAATCACACAACACTTGCTCAAGCTAGGTACTGCAGAGATATTTTGTATTCTCCTTTCTTTCTCACCTTACATCTAATCAGCCCTCAAAGTCTGTTGAGCACCTAAATTTCTCAAATCCGCCCCCTCCGTGGCATCCTCTGCCATTGTCATTATTCAACCCTTTATCACCTCTTAATTGAGCCATTTTAATAGAATCATGATTAGCTTCTCTGCCAGTCTCTTCCCTCTTTTATCACCTACCACTCCAGAATTCTCTTTCTAAATACTGATTGAACATGTAATTCCCCTAATTAAAAGCCATTCTAAGGATGGTTTCCTCTGCCTACAGGAAACTCCCATTCAGACTCCTTAGAAGGGCACTTAAAGCACAAGGCAATTAGGCCTCCATCCCTGTAACAGAACTTTCTCCTGCTTCTCTCTCCCTTGTCAGCCTGCATAACCACAGGATCATCTCACAGACCTAAAACATGCCTTGAGATTGTATGCCTCTGTGCCTGTGCACATGTTGTTTCCACTGCCTGAAATACCTTTTCCCACCTTCTCTACCTGGTGAATTATTACAAATATCCCTCAGGACTCAGTTCAAATAGCACTTCACCTGTGGAGTCTCCCCCTTCCTCATCCATTGCCCCCACTCGGGGCAAATTTGAACAAACTTTTAATATATAATTGCCATCCTGTATTACATTTGTTTGTGTCGCTCCACTTTTTGATCCTTTACCCCTAGAAGACAGAGACCCTGGCCTGCTCATCTCTGTACCCAGAGTAGCTAACATTGGAGATAATGAAAAAAAACAAAGCCCAAACTGTTGCCATGGAGCCAATTCCAACTCATGGAACCCCATGTATTACAGAGTAGAACTGCTCCAGAGGGTTTTCTTGGCTGTAATCTTTACAGAAGGAAATTGTTAGCCTTTTTTTCTATGGCACTGCTGGGTGGATTCAAACAGCCAACCTTTGGATTAGTTGTTATTGTTGTTGTTGTTAGTTGTTGTTTAGACGATTCCAACTTGTGGACATCTTATGTGTGCAGAGTAGAACTGCTCCATAAGGTTTTCAAGGCTGTGAGCTTTCGAAAGCAGGTCACCAGGCCTGTCTTTCAATGTACCTCTGAGTGGGTTCAAACCTCCAACTTTTTGTTTAGTAGTCAAGCGCAAACCATTTGTGTCACCCAGGGACCTTACTTAAGATAAAGGGGTATGTAATTGCAGCCAGAATCTCCAGAAACTTCAACTAGTGATACTTTTAAGAAGGTTCTAGGGAACTAGCAACATGTTACCTACTGCCATCCACCTCTTTTTCTGCAAAAAGTCAATTATGAGGTAAAAAATCAGTTTATTTTAGGACTTGTGAGAATCTTTAACTTGCTAATATACAAGAAGATTATAAAATACATATTAATTCTCAAATGATTATGACCCCAGAACATTATGTTTAGAGATATATTCTTGGACCAGTGTTACAGAACATACTTACAGAAACACTACTCTAGACAACCTCCACATTTTACACTGGAGAAAAGTGAAACTCAGGGAGGTTGAGTAGCCCAAGTTCACAAAACCGGTAAGTGGCCAAGCTCCTTCAAGAAATGAGGTCTCATGATGGTCAGGTCAATACTTTATCCATTTGCATCAATTATCTGTCAAGTTATGTAGTACTATTATAAGATGAGTCATTTATAACCTTAGATCTTAAAAAGATGTTATATAACAGATATTTCAACAGTGGAAGGTAGGTGTGGGGAGTGACAGTAATACATCTTAGACCCCAGGAAAGACCAGGCCAGGAAGCAGAGACAATGGAGAGTAGGGACAACTGAAGGAAAGAGCAGAACAACAACAAAGAAACCAAACCCAGTGCCATCGAGTCGATTCCGACTCATAGCAACCCTACAGGACACAGTAGAACTGCCCCATAGAGTTTTCAAGGAGCGCCGGGTGGATTTGAACTGCCGACCCTTTGGTTAGCAGCTGTAGCGGTTAACCACTACGCCACCAGGGTTTCCAAGAATAAAAGGCTCAATAAATTTAGACTTCAGTTTTCCTCTTGTTGCCCTCATGCCAACTATTATAGTTCATAGGGTCAAGCAGAATAAGGATTCAGATCTGATTAATCATGAAAACTCTCCACCAGGCAATTATCAAGCCAGGAGCCCTAGTGGTGCGATGGTTAAGCATTTGGCTACTAACCAAAAGGTGGACAGTTCGAATCCACCAGCCATTCTTTGGAAACCCTAACGGGGCAGTTCTACTCTGTCCTATAGGGTCACTTGGAGTCGGAATCAACTCGACAGCAACAGGTTTGTTTGGGGTTTATTGTTTCATTTTGTTTTGTTTTTTGGTTTAGGTGATAGTAGTATGGGGAGCCGGGTGTGTGTGTGGTGAGGGGTGGGGGAGGTAGAGACAGAGAGAAATTGATTCTTTGGGCTTGGGACAGAGAAAAGGGTATGAGTCAGACTACCAGATACCCTATATAAAATGTGGCATTTTTCTCTAGATCTTCAAGCAAACCAGGGGACTAGAATTAGAATGCAGCCTAGGTATGTGGTTCATATTTTCCTCATGGTATCATCTTCCTCTTTCTAAGATATACACAATAATTTATTCAACAAATTTTATTGAATGCCTACTATCCTTTTCATTACTGCATTTTTCACATTAATTTTTTTTTTGGATGGCATGTGTTTTCGGCATTGGAATGCATGCTTACTAATGAGTGTGTGTAAATTTTTCATTGGTAATACTGGTTTTGAGAAACATTATCTGGTAATACAAGCCACCAATGAGACAAGCAGCACCGTGGTGCCACCAATCTGTGGTATGACGATATACCAATGAAAGCTATATAGATAATTTATCGTAGGCGCCTTTCTGTTAGGTACAAGGGGAACCTCTGGTTTTCCAAATATCACACACACACACAAAAATAAGCCCATCAGGGCTTCCTAACTGTCACACAGGAAAGTCATAATTATGCTTGCAAGCCTTATCTCATAGAAATAAAGGAGAAAAAGGCAAAAGTTTACAAGACCAACACATCCAGGAAGCATCACCTAATGGAGGAATGTTCAACCTACACAACAATGAGCCTCCAAGTCTTGTCCACCGAGCTTCACGCATTTTAAAAGGGACCCACCTTGATGCTAAACGCATGCATTAGAGCTGGAATAATTCCTTACCTCCGAGGTCTGGAGGCACAAAAAGTGGCTGGTGTACCCTTATACTAATGGTAAGAAAAGAGTTGAACATATTTGCTGGAGACACAGCAGCTTAAAAAACAATTAAAATTTCTGCCTTCATGAAGCTTACTTTATAGAGAGAAGATAACTTACTGTTTCGATTTATGTTTCCAAAATGTAATAATCCTAATATATTTGTCAGTGGAGTATGTAGGAAAAAGTAAATTATGTGTTTTAGAGAATAGGCTATATTCTCGTACTGATACCCAATCTGCTCCACATTATCACTGTAACTTTATAGCTTGTGACATTTTTTATGGTATTGTGAAAATTCAGTTTATTTTCTCAAAGGCTAGTACCAGTAGTAAGAAAAATGATTCTGACATTTCTCTTCCTCATTACTGTAACTAGGGGTGGGTTGTAAGGGCATGAAGTCACGTAATAAAACAGAGTGAAGGCAACGTTCTGGTGCTCGTTAGCATTTCTCATTTTGAAATAGATTTTTTCTTATCTTTGGAAAATTGAAGCTTGCTCGCTTACCGGTCTTAAGATCCTTTTCATAGAAGCAGAACCTTGGCCCTTTTTTCCTCTGAACTTAGGGAATGCTGGTACTCTAGCCTTCCCAAGACCAACAATTCTCTTACGCTTTCATGTGACCCAGTGCTCTGTGCCTCCTATCTTGTGTGCTTATGGAGCATAGCTCATAAAAACCTTCTGCGTATTCCTACTGGGGATGAGAAGCATCTGGTATGAGAATGACCCCTCTCCATCCTTTACAGGAAGTTACGAGACAACATCTACTCATAGTATTGATTCCAGTTCAAAAACCAAGTGTGTGGCTTAGAGTTGTCCTTATGAAGTAGCAATATGGTATTCATGGAGAATAGCTTTCCAATGCCTAATGTCCAATATTCTTCCTCTTCTACAGAAATTTTTAATCTAAAATATTCATGATTGGCACTTTGACATAAGTTACTTACCATACACGTCACATAGGAAAAATATGAAAATACATATGAGAAAAAGACTTCAAATTACCAAAATCTATTTTTAAGTGTTTATAAGTAAAAATTGAGGCAAATGGTGTAGAGATTAAAAATGAGTTTCTGACTGTGGTAGACTAGAAATGCTTTATCCTCCTTTTATATTTGCAGGAGTTACAGAAGGATGAGAAAGAGGCCAGCTAGCTGCTGGGTGGAATCCAGGGTCAGGCACTTGGCTTGGCAGCCCCCCAAGCTCAGCTCTGCCAGCCTTCTTCCCTAAAGTGATCTTCTTCTTAGAAAAGATTCACCTTAAATGATCTCACAGGAGCCAAAATATCAATTTCTTAGTTTACCATGAGAAATGCACCCATGGAGCTATATAGCATGATGAAATATATTAGCTGATTAGACAATCCTCTGCCTATAAGAAAACCTCACAGAAGGAAGAGCATACACAGAGGGTTTCTTGAGAAGCAGATTAGGTAAAGGGGTCAGGATATATGTTGTCAAGATTTGACAGGCTGCTGTGTCTAGAACCATCCAATAGCCAAGCCCTCCAGATAGCTTTGCCAGAGGTCACAACAGCCTCTCTCTGAATACTGATGGCGACACTGCCAAATTCTTTCTCCTCAAGGTTACCTTCTCTGTACACTATTCAGTCCACGCCCCCTTTGTGAAAACAGTCTATCTCTAAATGGGGGTATATGATAATCAATTGAGTTTCCATTTACCAAACAGTAATTACGATTTGGAGTCCTTGGATGGGTGCAACAGTTAACATGCTTGGCTGCAAACTGAAAGGTTCGAGGTTCCAGCCCAGCCAGAGAAATCTCAGAAGAAAGGACTGGCAATCATCTTCTAAAAATCAGCCATTGAAAACCTTATGGAGCACAGTTCTGCTCTGACACAGGTGGGATCACTAAGAGTTGGGGTGATCTCAATGGCGACTGGTTTGGTTTTAACTACAATTTATTCTTCCTTCCAAAAATATATTTTAATTCCTTTTTAGGAGTTTCTAAAATTCGTCTCTTAAACACAGCCTGTCTCTTTGTCCATTCCTATAGACTTTACTAGTTGATTTCTCAGAGATCAAATCTTATTTTCCTTCTTTCCAACTAGGGACTTGTCCCCATGCACAGACTATAATATTGAACAAAGACATAAAACAGAGCTTTGTCATCACCGTTCCAGGATCATTGAATGTTCCGTTTTTATGCTGAACATTTGTCTGGTTGTTTGCTTTTTTTTTTTTTTTAACTTTAGAGTTTAAACTCCAACCTGCTTTTCCAGGAGCTGTCTCTGAATCAGCCCATTGTTTGGTGAAGTTCACAAGGTACACATTAGCTCCGAGCACAACTGGGTTCTGAGGTAACGTTGATAAAAAGGCAGGGAAGTGACTAGAGGCCACCACCATAGAATTCAAAGAAAAAAAAATAAAGGGGGGAAAAAAAAACATTAGAATAGGTGAGGACGTGGAGGTTCTCAAACTAAAGGAACAAACAAAATGTTACCCTGAAATTAATTCAGGCTTAGCCCATGACTGGTCAGAAATAAACACATTTTATGCACAATGTTAATGAGGATCTCACAAGTGACTAATTCTAAATTAGAAAGATTTATTCAACCTCACACAATGGGAACATGCTGCATAGCTATTTTGGTATCCAGGGGAAAAAAAATAACAGGAAGCCACTGTAAAACATCATGTATAAGGAATTCACAAACCACCATCTCACAACTTTATAAGAAGCAACAAAATGTATCCCAAATAAGTTCAGGTAGAAAAGAACTCAGACTCTGGTTCGAATTAGTTCTTTTTGTAAACCGCGGAGACTCCAATTTGAGATTTTTTTCTTAAGTACTTGAAAGATCTGATTCTATCTTAACATAAGAAGCCAAAAGAAACGGGGACATCCTAGTAAACCTGTGGTTTTGTGCCCAAACCTTGGTTCTTGATCAAGAGGGCAGTGGCCTGGCTGCATTTTCCTTACTGTTGTCCCATCTGAATGGATCATCCCAATTTAACCTACATCAAACAAAAGTGAATGTCTTCAAATGACAATTTCCAAATGCAGTCTTTCAAGGAACCAGACGTGGACTACACCATTTCTCTTAAAATTCTGTTTAGGTTCCTGTCTTCGTTTATGATCAGGCATTAAAGAGTCCTTCCCTGAACTTCCCAGCAATTCTCTTACTCATTAACACCTTGGTTGATGCAGAAAATGTCTCACTCATAGGCCAATCGTGTGAGGAAGTCAGAATTCTTTTTAAAAATACACTACTCAAGTAGTCATTCAAGTGCCTAGGGATAAAAAAAAAAAGCCTAGGGAATGTTTTTCCTTTAAAAAGAGTCATGATGATCTCCAATTTCACTTACACTAATCATTAAACCTTCAGAAAGTATCCCAAAGGAGACCTTACTTTTTTCTTTTTCTTTTTTGTAATTTTGGAAAGGACGCAACCTTTTCTCTCTACTAATTTATTTATAACATATTCATACTTGAGGCTTCGGAAAGCCAGAGAATTCCCTTAAGTGTTCTACTCTCTTTCCTCCTCACTCTTCATGCTTTCTTGAATACATGAACGTGAAGAGGTATTGTCAAGCCAGGAAGACTGGTCTAGCTAAGGCCGATCAATAAGGAATGTGCAAATCTGGAAACATATTCTGGGATTTCTAGTTACCAGTACAGGGCCTGATAAGTCAAAAAAAAAAACAAAAACTTGTTGCCTTAGAGTGGATTCTGACTCATAGCGACCCTATGTATAAGAAATGGCCAGAAATTGCAAGTTTCTCAAGAATAATTGTGTTCTCAATGCCCCTAAGGAGCATTTTGAGAAGGAAATAGTTCCTAAACCAATTCTCTGTACAGTAAAATATTACATCACTCCCCGGCTTTGAACTTGCTAATGGATTCCCATCACAATTAGAATACAATCCAAAGCCCAAACAAAGCCACACAAGATGGGCCCTTGGCTGCCTGGCTGACTTTATATCCTTCCACTTTCACCCTCACTCATACTTTCCAGCCACAATGGACTCCTTGCTGCTTTTTGTATTTGCCAAGCACATTCCCAACTGAGGGCCTTCCTAGTTCTTCTTCCTCTTCTGGAATCCTCTTTATCTACAGAGCTAGATAGTTCATCCTCTCCACTCATTGTGTTATGTATTTGTTTATCTGTTTTATTGTCTGCTTCCTTACTGGAATGGAAATATTAAGAGGTCAGGGGCATTGTCTGCCTTGTTCACTGCCATATCTCCAGTGCCTAGAGTAGAACTGCCCCACAGGGTTTCTAAGGAGTGGCTGGTAGATTCGAACTGCTGACCTTTCTGTTAGCAGCCAAACAGCCTCTGTGCCACCAGAGCTCCAGAATGTAGTAGGTGCTCAATAAATATTTGTTGAATCAATGACTAAATAGCAAGTTATCTAAATATACTTTTTTTTGTAACAATAATAAACAGCATCTGTGTTCACCATTATGTTCCTACAGCCAAGCTCCACCATGTGTTAGACTAGGATACAGCAGTACAAAAGAAAAATAAAGTCTATACTGTCTTACGGAGTTTATATTCCACCAGTATGAGACAGTCAACAAACACATATGCAGATAAATAAGCAAGGAAATGCCCAAAACCAAAGCAAATTCATTGCCATTGAGTTGATTCCAACTCATAGCAACCCTATAGGACAGTGTAGAACTGCCCTGTAGGGTTTCCAAGGCTATAATCTTTGCAGAAGCAGACCGCCACATCTTTCTTCCCAGGAGCTGCTGGTGGGTTCCAACCACCAACCTTTCTAGTAGCAGCCAAGTGCTTAAACACTGGGCCACCGGGGCTCCTTAAGGAAACACCAGGTAAAGATAAATGGCAAGATCTTGTGCTACAAAGCAGCTGAGGGAAATAGTTCATATTACATGGAACACTGATAAGGTGACATTTAAGCTGAGTCCTGAATGGTTAGAAGGAACAAATCAAGCTAAGAACTAGAGTAAGAGCATTCCAAAGGTAACATATAGTACAAAGGCCCTAAGGCGACCACATACTTGTTGTGCTGGAGAAAGAAGGCCAGTGTGTACATAGCAGAAAGTGTTAAGGGGAGCATGGTCTGAGATGAGGTAAGAGAAGAAGTCCTTTAGGTTAGATCCTGTAGAGCTTAGTAAGCCAGGGAAAAGAGAATGGAGTTTATTATGTGTTACTGGAAGCACTTGGTGGCTTTTAAACAGTGAAGTGAAATGACCCAGTGATCCAGGTAGGAGATAATGGTAACTAGTTTTTTTAGAGTGGCTGGTCTAGAGTGATAGCAGTGGCAAGGAAGAAAACTGAGTGAATTCAGGGTATACTTTAGACATGAAATCAACATTAAAAGTGAAGAAAAAAGATAAACATGGATGCCACCCTGACTTTATCTTGAACAACTTGGTGGATAGTGATGCCACCAAGAAGGAGAAAACTGGGAGAGGAGCAGAAATTCTGTTTTGGACATCTTATACTTGAGATTCCTATTAGGTACACAAATGGAAGTATCAGGTGGGAAACTGAATATATGAATCCAGAGTTAGGGAGAAAAATCAGGGCTGGAGATGTAAGTTTGGGTATCCTCACCATATAAAGAATATTTAAAGCCGAAATATTGGACAAGATTACCTAGGAAGAAGGTATCGACAGAAAACATGAGGAACCCTGGCTCAATCCCTTGAGCATACCAGTATTTAAAGTTGAACAAAGGAGAAAGAGTAAGTACATAGGTCTAAAAGCAGTAAACATTGAGTTAAGAGGTGAGCAGATTAAAAAAAAAAAAATTCCCACTTCCCACTTCAGTTCTGACATCAACTGCCTATGCAGCACTTCTTTCTCTGATTCTAACCACCCAGAGCTAGGTCAGATCTCATGAGTTAAAAAGACACAGCCCTTCAGAATGTCACATAGACAGATGCCACACTACAGTTTGGGAGTCCCTATGACATTCTCACTTCTGACCACTTGGCTACAAATTTGGGGTCTTCCCACTACCCCTTCAGGATGCCAGCTGCAAGCTTGGGGGCTCCCCAGGCTTCCTAACTTCTGATCTACTGGCTACAAATTCGGGGGTTCCTCTACCCCCTCAGGGTACCAGCTTTAAGGTCAGGAGTTCCCAGTCCCCCTCACTTCTGATTTGCTGGATCCCCTACTCTTTTGGATTCCATAATTCTCTGGAACAACTCACAGAAAGTGCTATACTTACGATAACAGTTTTCATGTAAGAAAATGTTATAAATGAAGAGACGCATAGGGTGAGGTCTGGGAGGGTTCCCAATGTGAAGCTTCCACGTCCCAAAAAAGAATGCGCTACCTTCTCACTTGCATGGATGTCTTTCACCAGTCAGGAAGCCTGTGCAGCTTCCGTGTCCAGAGCTTTTATTGCCAGTCTCATTACGTAATGAAACTCCAGCCTTCTCCTCTGAGGTTGGTTGGTCTCACAAGGTGATTATGAGATATCATGAGGTAGGTCTTCCTGGCCTGGCCAGCCCCCACTCCAGAGTTAGCTCATCACCACACCTAACCTGTTAGTTATATGTGGTCTTGAGTCCTCATCCAAGACACTTAAATTCCAAGGTATTTTGTTTGTTTGTTTTTCTTTAACAGATTATTTCTCAGGAAAAGGAGCATGGGTGATGCAAGCAGTTTGTGACTGACTGCTAATCAAAAGTTTGGTGGTTCAAACCCACCCAGCAGCTGAGTAGAAGAAAAGTTCTGGCAACCTGCTTTCATAAAGAGATTACAGTGAAGAAAAGCCTATGGAGCAGTTCTACTCCGTAACATATGGGGTGATCATGAGTCAGGGGACTCCCAATCTGGTGGCTGGCATCTGCCTATTTGACAATCTGAAGGATGGTGTCCTTTTAACTTATGAGATCTGACCTCACTTTGGGTGGTTAGGGTCAGAAAAGAAAGTGTTACCTGAGCAGTTGATGTCAAAACTGAAGTGAAAAGTGGGGCTTTTTTTTTTTTTTTTTTAATCTACTCACCTCTTAACTCCATATTCACTGCTTTTTAGTCCTATGTTGCAGCTAACAACAACATCTCTCAGGAATCCAAGACAAAGACCAAGTTTTTTGGGTAAAGTTAATGTAAACTCCACAAGAGGGAAACCAGGAGACTAGTGTCCAGTAAGTGAGATGAAGAAAGTGTCTTAAAGAGAGAGTGGGGTAGCTGCCAAGTGCTATTGAGAGGCCTAGAAAGATGAGAACTCCCAGTGAGCACCGGTTTTGGCAGCATGTAAGTTATTACTGTGTTTAAGAGAAGACCAATCTTAGTCCCATAGTGGGGACAGACCCAAATGGAAGGGTTGAAGAAGAAATGAGAAGTATAGAAGTAGAATCATTTACTTCAAACAATTACTTTAAGTTTTGCTGTGAAGGGAAGCACTTAATATATGGAACCTGGGAAAATATGAGCTCACACAGTTCTATTGGCCACTAGGAATTTCAGAGGGTTGGAGAAATTTGTTCCCACATAAAATGAATGGGAGAGTTTCTTATTTACTCTGTATAGAATTAAGATTATGATGTCGTGTCATGTAGAATTAAACTCCTTATTGTTTCTATGGAAGCCTATAGAAAATCATAAATGCAGATCACAGCTAAGAAAATTGTAACATTGAAAAGAAAATAAATAAAAATATAAGGTTTCTTGGCTAATAACTTTCTGTAGGCTTTGAGATAAATTACTCTTAAATGCTGTTGTAACTAAAAATTGTACTTTACCGAATAAGCATTAATAAGAAATGTATATGTCAACTGAATAACATGTCAGCTGACAAGTCTAATCAAATGTGAAAAGTATTAGATGGAAAATCTCTGGTCAGAATTTTTATAGATGTATTGTCCCTTGTTCCAGAAACAATCTTAGGCAGCTTACACAAATATATACATAATTATAAAATAATAAATAAACAAGGAAATCTAAGGTGAAGAAATGGATGGGGACAGGGTGGGGACAAGACTTCTCAGAGTATATCTTTTAATTTCTTTTTATTTTTGAACTTTGTAAATGTATCATCTCTCCAAAACATCAAGTAAAAAAGGAAGAAAGAATCTGGAGTTGCAATCTAAAGCAGAGGAGACAGATAACTGATCAGGTCCCCGCAGGTAGGCTGGGGTGGCATTTTATATCTGCTTTGCCAGTTTTTTTTTTTTTTGCCAGAGGCGAACTGTCAAGGTGTGAGCTCTATAATAGCTGGCTGGAGGCAGAATCTAAATAGATAAAGAGGGAGCCAGTAACCAGGACCCTAATAAAACATAAGGACAATTTTTCAGAATAGGAAAATTGAACTTAATGATCTCAACACATGATATAACCAGGCAGACATATATATAAAAAGACAAGGCTCTATGACCACCCATGTTAGGGTAGGAGTTTTTTGCTCTCTTCTTTGATTTTAAATTTTTTCTTGGAGTATAAAGACCAATTTGGTACATGTTAGATTACATTCCTGAAGAGAGAAAAAAAAAAGTACATTCTGCAGAAGCCAGAAGCAAAGGACACTGTTCTGAAAGTAGATGATTCCCCCATCACAACCAAGTTAGGTTACTATTTTCAATTTTGACCCATGTTTTACCCAGCATTTTGTTAACCAACCTAGATGGGTCACCTTCTTCCTGACTGTTTAATTTCTTCATGTGCATACTAATATTTTTCCATCTCCCAAAATCACCAACTCAAGGCTTTATCTAACTAAATTGCTTTGTTTCTCAAACAAACAAGTATCATCTCTTATATTGCCTATTTATTTTTAATGGGACAAGCATTATCTTATGTGGCTCAAAACCATTACTCTTTACTAATTCTTTTCCCAATTCACAGAAGTATTTTTTAATTCTATCTCTAAAATAACTCTAGCCTCTGTCCAGCTTTACCATGTCTATAGCCAATAACTTATTGTGCTTTATTGAATTACAATAAATTATTGAATTTTACAATAAATTATTGAATTACAATAAATTACTAACTACAATAGCTGCCTTTTTGGCCTTCAAGGTTTCAGCCTGCCAAGAACTGTGAAGAGTCAGAGATTTTACCCTACTTGCAAGCTAGCAGGTTAGTCTGCCACAGTTTCGTATTGATAGCAAAAGACATGAGACTCCTGAGTCAGAGACAAATGACTTTCTGACTCACAGTGCAGAAAACTCCATAAGCTTTGTGTTTGCATTGATTTCCCTTGTCCTCCAATCCCAGACGCCCAGGTAAGTTTTTATCATACCTGAGCAACCTCGAACCTAGGAAACCTCAATCTTTTAAATGGATTTCTACTCCTTTAAAATCTTTTCCCTGTTTCTACGGAAACACTGTTTTTATCTTCCAAGATCATTTGCTGTACTACCACCACCACCCGTTGCCGTTGAGTCGATTTCAACTCATGGTGATTTCATGCGTGTCGGAGTAGAACTGTGTTCCGTAGGGTTTTCGCTGGCTGATTTTTTGGAAGTATATCACCAGGCCTTTCTTTCAAGGCACCTCTGGGTGGACTCAAATGTTCGGCCTTTCAGTTAGCAGCAGAGTGTGTTAACACTTTGCACCACCCAAAGAGTCCTTTTGCTATACTAATATCCTTGAGAAGACAGTCTGGAACAAAGGCTGTCAACGTCTCTGTTCAGAAGACATGCAGAAGTGCAAAAGATCCATGGAGAATTTTCTCCCAACACAAATGTTCACCTTTCCAGTGAACAAACAAAATAAATTGCTTTAAAAAACTCCTTACATTTCACTACAATACCTGTAATGGTACTCTGTCTTACTTAAAATATAAGCTACTTAGCAGAGCATCAAAGGCCCTTCAACACCGGTCTTCCAATTATCCCTTCTAATCTTAATTTCTAAGATTTCCCAGCATGTACCATCCGTGTCAGCCAATATGAACTTTTTGACTTTCTTCCATTTTTACCAGCTCTGTACTCCTATTCCTTCCAGTCTCCCTGTCTCAAATGCTCTCCCCATATTAACAACTTCATTGATACAAAATCAGATCAGTTCTTTCAAACCTTAACTCAAATAATACCTCTTACATGAGACTTTTTAAAAACAGATCTCTTCCTTCTGCTAGACTTTTATTGCACTTTTTCCCCTTATAACTCAATTTTAGCCCTCTCTGTGGAAATCCTGGTGGCGTAGTGGTTAAATGCTACCGCTGCTAACAAAAGGGTCGGTAATTCAAGTCTGCCAGGTGCTCCTTGGAAACTCTATGGGGCAGTTCTACTCTGTTTGTAGGGTCGCTATAAGTCGGAATCAACTCGACGGCACTGGGTTTAGTTTTGTTAAAGTTAGTTGTCTATTTGCATTTTTTTTCTCTACTAGCATGTTAGCAGGAAACCCTGGTGGTGTAGTGGTTAAGAGCTACAGCTGCTAACCAAAAGGTCAATAGATTGAATCCACCAGCCGCTCCCTATGGGGCAGCTCTACTCTCTCCTATAAGGTCACTATGAGTCATAATCGACTTGACAGCAAAAGGTTTGGGTTTGCTTTGTTTTTTTTCAGCATGTAAGCAACCAAGGTCTATATTTCTACAACTTTGAGTCTCTCAAACCATAAACTATGTCTAATAGGTATTGAGTGAATGAAAAATATAAATAAGTGTTATGATTTTTGTATTTTCCAAAGGAATTTCTAGAGAGAAAAGAGGGTATTATTTTGAAAAACAGTCTTTTATCAGCAAAACTACTGTTCCCCAACTCACCAAATTTTTCTCATCATCCCCATAACTAGAGATATGTTTTAGACTTTCTAGTTGTCTTGCCACAAAACCCAGTGCTTCCTATTATTAAACCTTCTGTAATATTTTAACCTCATGTGAAAGTAGCAAATCAAAACCAAAAACTGCATTCTGGCTTGTCAACATCCCTCTTTTTATCTCTTGACTAAAATCCTTCTCCAACTTTCCTAACGGTTTGACATCCTTTGAGTGCTTTTATGTTATCATTGCTGTTCATGAAGTCACCTTGCACAATCCAGCCCTCCCAAGAGGATGGAAGGTTCCAATTAAGTTAACAGACAGCAGGTTGAAAACAGTTGTTCACTGAGATCAGGATAATACAATATTTTCAAGAATAAGAAGTTCACAACTTTTTTTTTTTTTTTTTCCCAGAAACAGTAACATACAAGGCAGCTCAACTAGCAGGGAAGACAAGATGGCTTCATTAGAGAAACTGTGAAGTGAAGGGGCAAAACAAGGGAGAAAATGAGCTATCTGAAGAGAGGTGCAATCCAAAGACTCTGGGAAAAACTACCCACTTTACCTTCACCGGAATCCCTGGGTGGTGCGAACAACTAACACACTTGGCTGCTAACCAAAAGGTTGGAAGTTCAAGACTACCCAACAGCCTGTGAAAGAAAGGCCTGACAATTTACTCCCAAATAATCAGCCACGGAAAACCCTATGGTGCAGTTATACTCTAATATAATGAGGTATTCATGAGCAGGAATAGACTCAACAGTAACTGATTTGTCTTCACAAAGTCCTGGGCTTGAAAGTAAGAATCTGCTTTTTATTAGCTCAGGAAGCTTTGTTCTTTTGTCTATTCAAAAAATATTTGTTAAGTACCTACTAAGTGCTAGGCTCTGGGTATTTGGTAGTGAAAAAAACAAATGCAGCCCCAGCCCTAGTAGAGTTTGCAAACTAGTATGGCACATAGACAATATAAATAAAACAATAAATAAAGTCATACTTACAAATTATGATGATGAAGAAAAGGAGCTGAACAGAAAATTTCAAAGGGTGGCTCTAGAAGACAAAGTAAAGTATTACAATGAAATGTACAAAGACTGGAGTTAGAAAACTAAAAGGAAGAACAGGCTCGACATTTCTCAAGCTGAAAGAACTGAAGGGGAAAATTCAAGCCTCAAGGTGCAATATTGAAGGATTCTATGGGCAAAATATTGAATAGTAGGGAAACATCAAAGAAGATAGAAGAAATACACAGAGTCACTGTACCAAAAGAATTGGTTGATGTTCAACCATTTCAGGAGATAACATATGATCAAGAACCGATGGTATTGAAGGAAGAAGTCCAAGTCGCACTGAAGGCATTGTCGAAAAAAAAGGCTCTAGGAATTGACAAAATACCAATTGAGATGTTTTAACAAACAGGTGCAATTCCGGAAGAGCTCATTCCTCTATGTCAAGAAATTTGGAAGACAGTTACCTGCCCAACCGACTGGAAGAGATCCATATTTGTGCCCACTCCTAAGAAAGGTGATCCAACAGAATGTGCAAATTATTGAACAATGTCATTAATATCACAAGCAAGTAATATTTTGCTGAAGATAATTCAAGAATGGTTGCAACAGAATGTCAGTAGGGAACTGCCAGAAGTTCAAGCCAGATTCAGAAGAGGATGTGGAATGAGGGATATCATTGCTGATAGCAGATGGATCCTGGCTGAAAGCAAAGAATACCAGAAAAATGTTTACCTGTGTTTTATTGACTACACAAAGGCATTTGACTACATGGATCATAACAAATTATGGATAACATTACAAAGAATGGGAATTCCAGAACACTTAATTGTGCTCATAAGGAAATTGTACACAGCTCGAGGGACAATTTTTCAAACAGAACAAGGGAATACAGTGTGGTTTAAAATCAGAAAAGGTGTGTGTCAGGGTTGTATTCTTTCACGATGCTTATTCAGTCTGTACCCTGAGCAAATAATTCAAGAAGCTGGATTATATGAAGAAGAATGAGGCATCAGGATTGGAGCAAGACTCATTAACAACCTGCAATATGCAGATGGCACAACCTTGTTTTTTGAAAGCTAAGAGGGCTTGCAGCATTTCTGATGAAGGTCAAAGGCTACAGCTTTCGATATGGATTATGCCTGAACATACATAAAACAAAAATTCTCACAACTGGACCAATAAACAACATCATTTTCAATCACCTTTTATGCATGTGATAGCTGGATAATGAAAAAAGAAGACAGAAGAAAAAGTGATCCATTCTAATTGTAGTGTTGATGAACAATGTTGAATATACCAAGGACTGCCAGAAGAACGAACAAATCCATCTTGGAGGAAGTGCAACCAGATTCATTGCTCCTGAGAAGCAAGAATAGCGTGACTTTGTCCTGCTTACTTTGGACACTTCATAAGGAAAGACCAATTGCTAGAGAAGGACATCACGTTTGGTAAAGTAGAAGGCCAGCAAAAACCAGGGAAACCCTCCATGAGCTGCATTGACACCGTAGCTGCAACAATTAGCTCAGACATACCAGCAATTGTGAAGATGGCACAGGACCAGGCAATGTTTCATTCTGTAATACATAAAGGTCACCGTGAGTCAGAACTGACTCAATGGCAAATAACAACAAAAACAGACACATAAACTATGAGTACTGGCAGAAGGAGATATTAGAAAATTTCACAAAATAGAGAAAATCTGATGAGAAACTCAGCATCCTTTTCCTCTTCATTTCTTGATTAGTCCCTCATCTGGGTTTCTGTATGATGGCAAGATCTTACTAATTCATATGCTGATAATTAGGGATTTTACATTTGTTCTGTGAAGTAAACGAATAATGTAATCAAAATGTAAGGAGGCAGAATGCTTAATTTAATTAAGGAAACCTGTTGTTTCTGAGCAGCTTTGACCACATGTATTTGCATATAATTAATGCGTTGATTACAAATGTCTTGGATTTACTCTGTAAAGCAAGCCAAGTAAGACCTTCCTCTGTAACACTTGACCATTATATACTTGTATTTCTTGACAAAATTTGCCGTAAATAAGGCATGCCACTAACTGATACTTTTTTCTTAGTACAAATTAGCGTTTGTTACATAACCAGCCCTAAATTGATCTGCTTTCCTTTAGTAGCTTTTGATAATTTTATACTTTCTGTCATTTTCCAGAAGGTAGTGGATACAATTAAGGTGAGCCCTTTTATGGTTAAATGATCTCTGTAATAGTTATAATCTGATAAAGATTGAATGGGTGTTCGAGATGTAATTTTTCTTCTTTTATTACTCTGCCAAGGCTTCCTTTTTATAATCCTTAAGACTATTCCCACATCTCTGATTCCATATGCCCAGAGCCCCATGAGGGCCCCATATGATTCTCTACATACTTAAAAAAAAAAAAAAACTTGCCTTTGTTCTCTGCCTCAAGGGAGGAGATAATTTGCTAAAAGAGTTGTGCAAATCTTAGCACAGAGACCCTGAAGTCAGGCATCACATTAGGCAAAAAGTCCCAAACTTGGCCCTGAATGACTCACATGTTTTATTAATCTTGAATGATAATCTCAATGTCTTATGTGATGGATCATTTCAGATCATCTCTAGAGTGTGCCCTTTTCAGATCATTTCATAAAACATTTTAAGATTTATGAGATTATCATAAGTTTGGGGCACTATTAAAGGATAGTTATCAAAAAAGATAAAATCACGACTCATACAGAATCAAATGACCATGTGTTAAAGATTTTATTTAACTCATTATCAATTAATTGGTAAGAAACTGGAGTCCCTGGGTGGGGCAAATGGTTACGTGCTCCGCTAGGAACAGAAAGGTTGGCAGTTTTCAAACTGACCCAGAGGTGTCTCAGAAGAAAGGCCTGGCAATCTGTTTGCAAAAGCTCACAGCTCTAGAAACTCTATAGGATGCAGTTCTACTCTATACACCTGGGGATCATCCGCATGAATTGGAATCAACTCAATGGCAACAGGTTTGGCTTGTTTTTTTTTTTTTTGGTAAAACATTACAAGCGGTCCAAATGAGAACCTAAGAACAGACAGTTAATAGGGCAAGAATACTGAAATGATTGTGCAAATGGAGGCAAAATCAGGTACTTCCACAGTGGGGGAGGGAAGTCAATGTAATCTCCACTGCTGTTGTTGTTAGGTGCCATCGAGTCAGATCTGACTCATAGCAACCCCATGCACAACAGAAGGAAACACTGCCTGGTCCTGCACCATCCTTACAATCGTTGCTATGCTTGAGCTCATTGTTGCAGCCACTGTGTCAATCCACCTCATTGAGGGTCTTCCTCTTTTCCGCTGACCCTGTACTTTGCCAAGCATGATGTCCTTCTCTAGGGCCTGATCCCTCCTGACAACAAGTCCAAAGTATGTAAGACCCAGTCTCGCCATCCTTGCTTCTAAGGAGCATTCTGGTTGTACTTCTTCCAAGACAGATTTGTTGTTCTTTTGGTAGTCCATGGTATATTCAATATTCTTTGCCAACGCCACAATTCAAAGGCTTCAATTCTTCTTCTGTCTTTCTTATTTATTGTCGAGATTTCACATGCATATGAGAATACCATAGCTTGGGTCAGGCGCACCTTAGTCTTCATGGTGACATCTTTGCTTCTCAACACTTTAAAGAGATTCTTTGGAGCAGATTTACCCAATGCAATGCGTCATTTGATTTCTTGGCTGCTACTTCCATGGCTGTTGATTGTGGATCCAAGTAAAATCAAATCCTTGACAACTTCAATCTTTTCTCCGTTTATCATGATGTTGCTTATTGGTCCAGTTGTGAGGATTTTTGTTTTCTTTATATTGAAGTGTAATCCATACTGAAGCTTCAGTCTTTGATCTTCATTAGTAAGTGCTTCAAGTCCTTTTCACTTTCAGCAAGCAAGGTTGTGTCCTCTGCATAATGCAGGTTGTTAATGAGTCTTCCTCCAATCCTGATGCCCCATTCTTCTTCATATTGTCCAGCTTCTCGGATTATTTGTTCAGCATACGGATTAAATAGGTATGATGAAAGAATACAACCCTGACGCACACCTTTCCTGACTTTAAACCAATCAGTATCCCCTTGTTCTGTACGAACAACCACCTCTTGATCTATGTAAAGGTTCCTCACAAGCACAATTAAGTGTTCTGGAATTCCCATTCTTTTCAATGCTATCCATAACTTATTATGATCCACACAGTCGAAAGACTTTGCATAGTCAGTAAAACACAGGTAAACATCCTTCTGGTATTCTCTGCTTTCAGCCAGGATCCATCTGACATCAGCAATGATATCCCAGGTTCCAAGTCAGGAAAGAAAGAAAAGACCAAGGTGGATGTCAGAGGAGACTCAGAAACTTGCTCACAAACGTCGAGCAGCTAAAGCAAAAGGAAGAATTGATGAAGTAAAAGAACTGAACAGAAGATTTCAAAGGATGGCTTGAGAAGACAAAGTAAAGTATTATCACAACATGTGCAAAGAGCTGGAGATGGAAAACCGAAAGGGAAGAACATGCTCGCTGTTTCTCAAGCTGAAAGAACTGAAGAAAAAATTCAAGCCTCAAGTTGCAATAGTGAAGGATTCTATGGGAAAAATATTAAATGATGCAGGAAGCATCAAAAGAAGATGGAAGGAATACACAGAGTCATTACACCAAAAAGAATTAGTCGATGTTCAACCATTTCGAGAGGTAGCATGTGATCAGGAACTGACGGTACTGAAGGAAGAAGTCCAAGCAGCACTGAAGGCATTGGCGAAAGACAAGCCTCCAGGAATTGATGGAATACCAATTGAGATGTTTCAACAAACGGGTGTGGCACTGGAAGTGCTCAGTCGTCTATGCCAAGAAATATGGAAGACAGCTTCCTGGCCAACTGACTGGAAGAGATCCATATTTATGCCTATTCCCAAGAAAGGTGATCCAACCGAATGTGGAAATTATCGAACAATATCATTAATATCATACCCAAGCAAAATTTTGCTGAAGATAGTTCAAAAGTGGCTGCAGCAGTATATCGACAGGGAACCGCCAGAAATTCAGGCTGATTTCAGAAGAGGATGTGGAATGTCCACTAGACTGGGTTTATTTGTATTGTTATCAGTTACCTACAATTTACAGAGTTATAAAACAGCTCAAAGGCAATGAAAGGCCAAGAGGCTCCATCAAATCAGAATCAGATAACCCAGAAAGGTATGTTCTAAACAATGCAGTTTTTTATTGAAGCAAAAAATTTTCCCTACAGCACAAATGGAGCATACACTTTCCTCTGTCATTCCTATACTCATTCATCCACAATTATATATTGAAACATTTAGGTATGCCTGAGAGAATGCTAGTCTCTGGGAGATACAGAAGTGAATCATACATAGTCCCTGTCCTCAAAAAGCTTAAAATTTCACAGGTAGAGACATATGTACAAACAAATGAGGGCAACAAAATGACTGCAGGGTTATAATAAAGGTTTATACAGACCCTCAACAGGAAGGATTGACACAGTGGCTGCAACGATGGGCTCAAGGATAGCAATGAATGTGAGGGTGGCCCAGGATTGTAAGGATGGGGCAGGACTGGGCAATGAATTGTTCTGTTGTACATGGGGTTGCTATGAGTTGGAACTAATGTGACAGCACCTAACAACAACAACTGGTGGTATAGTGGTTAAGTGTTATGGCTGCTAACCAAAGGGTCGGCAGTTCAAATCCACCAGGCGCTCCTTGGAAACTCTATGGGGCAGTTCTACTGTGTCCTATAGGGTCGCTATGAGTCGGAATTGGCTCCATGGCACTGAGTTTTTTTTTTTTTTGGTGAACAACAACAGAACACAGTAAATACAGAAATAATGAATAACATTCAGGAAGTGGAATTGTTCTAAACGCCTTTTACATGATTGTGTCCTTTAAGCCTCATAGTCCCAAGAACCAAAAAGAAAAACAAAACAAGCCCATTGCCATGCAATCATTCCAACTCATAGTGACCCTATAGGACAGAGTAGAACTGCCCCTTAGCCCAAGGAGCAGCTGGTGAATTCGAATGGCTGACCTTTTGCTTAGCAGCTGAGCTCTTAACCACTGCACCACCAGGGCTCCATAGCCCCACGAGGTAGGTACAATTACTAACCCCATTTTACATGTGAGGGAACTGAGGCACAGAGGAATTAAAAGAATTTATCCAAGATCTCACAGATCATATGTGGTAGAGCCAGAATTTAGATCCAATTTCATAGCTCATACTTTCATTTCTATACTATAAAATTCTCCCAAAGGATAGGGCAGTTGGCTCTACCTTGGGTAAAACATGTGGGTGGAGCTGGAGGAGGAGACAATTGAGCTGAATTTTGAAAAGATGATTGAAGTTCATCTACAGGTTGGGACAGGAGTTCTCCAAAAAGAAAGAGCCACATGAACCAATGCACAAAGGCCTGTATTGCTAGGAAGAGGCTAGATAATGGAGAGTCTCTTAGGCCAAGCTAAACATTCATCCACGGTGGAGAGCTGCCAGAAAGTTTACAGCTGGGGAAAGCTATGATCCTTTTTCCTTTTTAGAAAGAACTGTAGTCTTTTTTTGTATGCATGGGGTGAAATATATAAGAAAACATTTGCCATTTCAACTATCTTTACGTGCTCAATTCAGTGATGTTAGTTACATCTGCCATGTTATACAACTACCACCAATTCCTATTTCCAAATATGTTCATCACCATTAACAGAAACTCAGTATCCCTTAAGCAATACTTCTCTACCTTTTAATAACGATGTGCAGAACAGATTAGAGATTGTGATAGTCATTAAGAAACTACAGGTATAGAGCAAGCAAGAGATAATAAAGATGTAAACCAAAACAAAAAATCAAACTCGTTGCCATCAAGTCAATTCCAACTCACAGCAACCCTACAGAACAGAGTAGAACTGCCCTATGGGGTTTCCAAGGCTGTAATCTTTGTGGAAGCAGACTGCCACATCTTTCTCCTGCAGAGTGGCTTTTGGGTTCGAACCACTGACTTTGTGGTTAGCGGTGGAGCACTCAGCCACTGAGCAACCAGAGCTCCATGATCTAAACAAGGGCATCAGTCAGTACATCAGTATTGGAATTAGAAAGGAACACACACACACATACATTGTGAAGGACATCGAGTTGACAGAACTCAGATATAGGGGTATTGGGGACCAACGATTTGAAGATGACTTATAATAATGTATCTATATTAAATTACTGCCGATATGCGATATCATTCACTGAGATAGAAAAAAAAAGTGAGGAGAAACAGTCTTGGAGGAAAGATGACCTGACTTATGGACAAGTTGAGATTTTGCTGAAAACATTCCCAAGGTTAGACACTTAGGACAGGAGCACAGGGGAAAAGTGTAAACAGTGACACATATTTATGAATCTCATATAGAAAGGAAGTAGCCAAAACCACGAGGTGGAATGACATTTTCTTGTATAGGTAGAAAAGTCAGAAAAGACGAAGTAAAGAATCTTGACGCATACCAACAACTGCTTCTTTACAACGCTGCAGGCTAGAAGACGATAGGGAAATGGCTTCAAAATTCTTGTTGTTGTGGGTTCTGACTCATAGCTACCCTATGCACAGTAGAATGAAAAACTGCCTGGTCCTGCACCAACCCCACCATCATTGCCATGCTTAAGCCTATCAATCTTTCCAGCCACTGTATCAATCCGTCTTGTTGAGGGTCTTCCTCTTTTTCACTTTTTACCAAGGATGATGTCCTTCTTCAGGGACTGATCCCTCCTGACAACATGTCCAAAGTACATGAGACGTAGTCTCGCCATTCTTACCTCTGAGAAACATGCTGGTTATACTTCTTCCAAGACAGATTTGTTCATTCTTTTGGCAGTTCACAATATATTCACCAATCCTCGCCAACACCACAATTCAAAGGCGTCAGTTCTTCTTCAGTTGTCCTTATTCATTGTCCCAGCTTTTGCATGCATATGAGCAATTGAAAACACCATGGCTTGGGTCAGGCGCACCTTAGTCTTCAAGGTGACATCTTTGCTTTTTAATACTGTAAAGAGGACTTGTACAGCAGATTTGTGCAATGCAATGTGTCTTTTGATTTCTTGACTGCTGCTTCCATGCCTCTTGATTGTGGATCCAAGTAAAATGAAATCCTTGACAACTCCAATCTTTTCTCCATTTATCATGATGTTGCTTATTGGTCCAGTTCTGAGGACTTCTGTTTTCTTTATGCTGAGGTGTAATCTCTACGGAAGGCTGTAGTCTTTGATCTTCATTAGTAAGTGCTTCAAGTCCTCTTCACTTTCAGCAAGCAAGGTTGTGTCATCTGCATAATGCAGGTTGTTAATGAGTCTTCCCTCAATTCTGATGCCCTCTTCTATATAAAGTCCATCTTTTCGGATTATTTGCTCAGCATACAGATTAAATAGGTATGGTGAAAGGATACAACCTGACACACACCTTTCCAGACTTTAAACCACACAGTATACCCTTTTTCTGCTCGAATAACTGCCTCTTGATCTATGTACAGGTTTCTCATGAGCACAATTAAGTGTTCCGGGATTCCCATTCTTTGCAATGTTATCCATAATTTATTTTGATCCACACAGTGGAATGCCTTTGCATAGACAATAAAACACAGGTTAACATCTTCCTGGTATTCTCTGCTTTCAGCCAGGATCCATCTGACATCAGCAATGATATTCCTAGTCTCATGTCCTCTTTTGAATCCAGCTAGAATTTCTGGCAGTTCCCTGGAGATATACTGTTACAGCCACTTTTGAATGATCTTCAGCAAAATTTTACTTGCATGTGATACTAATGATATTGTCTGATAATTTCTGCACTCAGTTGAACCACCTTTCTTGGGAATTGGCATAAATATGGATCTCTTCCAGTCAGTGGGTCAAGTTTCTTGGCATAAATGAGTGACCACTTTCAATGCTGCAATCATTTGTTGAAACATCTCAATTGATATTCTGTCAATTCTTGGAGCCTTGCTTTTTGCCAATGCCTTAAAAAAAAAAATTTTTTTTTTCTTTTCAGTGCAGCTTGGACTTCTTCCTTCAGTACCATCAGTTCCTGATCATATGCTACCTCCTGAAATGGTTGAACATTGACCACTTCTCTTTGGCATAGTGACTCCGTGTATTTCTCCCATCTTTTTTTTGATGCTTCCTGTATTGTTTAATATTTTCCCTATAGAATCCTTTAGTATTGCAAGTCGAGGCTTGAATTTTTCCTTCAGTTCTTTCAGCTTGAGAAATGCCAAACATATTCTTCCCTTTTGGTTTTCCATATCCAGCTCTTTGAACATGTCATTGTAATAGTTTACTTTGTCTTCTTGAGCCACCCTTTGAAATCTTCTGTTCAGCTCTTACTTCATCATGTCTTCCTTTTCCTTTAGCTACTCAACATTCAAGAGCAAGTTTCAAAGTCTCTTTTGATGTCCAGTTCGGTCTTTTCTTTCTTTCCTGTCTTTTTAATGACCTCTTGCTTTCTTCATGTTTGATGCCCTTGATGTCATTCCACAACTCGTTTGGCCTTTGGTCATAAGTGTCCAATGTGTCGAATCTATTCATAAGATGGTCTCTAAATTCAGGTGGAATATACTCATGGTTGTACTTCAGCTCTCGTGGACTTGTTCTGATTTTCTTCAGTTTCAGCTTGAACTTTCATATGAGCAATTGATGGTCTGTTCCACAGTCTGCCTCTGGCCTTGTTCTGACTGATGATATTGAGCTTTTCCATTATTTCTTTCCAGAAATGTAGTCGATTTGATTCCAGTGTATTCCACGTGGGGAGGTCCATGTATATAGCCACTGTTTATTTTGTGAAAAAAGGTATTTGCAATGAAGAAGTCGTTGGGCTTGCAAAATTCTATCATGCGATTTCCAGCATTGTTTCTCTCACCAAGGCCATATTTTCCAACTACCAATCCTTCTTCTTTGTTTCCAACTTTTGAATTCTAATCACCAGTCATTATCAATGCATTCTGATTGCATGTTTGATGAATTTCAGACTGCAGAATTTGGTAAAAAATCTTCAATTTCTTCATCTTTGGCCTTAGTGGTTGGTATGTAATTTTTAAAAATAGTCATATTAACTGTTCTTCCTTATAGGTGTATGGGTATTATCACTGACAGCATTGTTCTTCAGGACAGATCTTGAAATGTTCTTTTTGGCGCTGAATGCAATGCCATTCCTCTTCAAGTTGTCATTCCCAGCATAGTAGACCATATGATTGTCCAATTCAAAATGGCCGTTACCAGTCCATTTCAGCTCACTGTCTAGGATACTGATGTTTATGTGTTCCATTTTATTTTTAAAGATTGCCAATTTCCACAGAAAAAAATTGGAAATAGTCAAAATTTAAGGAAGGTGATTTCCAACTCAGAATTTTATATGCTACCAATTAAGTGTGCTGATAGACATACAAGGACTCAAAAGATTTAACCACTCTCTGTTCCCCCTTTCCCTGGAAATTACTACCAAAATGAGAGTATGCAAATAGGGAATCTGCCTCAAGAAACCAAACCAAACCTCCTGCCGTCAAGTTGATTCCCACTCACAGTGACCCAATAGGACAGAGCAGAACTGCCCCATAGGATTTCCAAGGTTGTAAACTTAATAGAATCGCACTGCCACATCTTTCTCCCACGGAGAAGGTGGTGGGTACAAACTGCCGAGATTTTGGTTAGTAACTGAGCATTTAACCACCGAGCAACCAGGGCTCCTCCTGTCTTAAGGGTAAGGCAAGTAAAATCCTGAGTAGTGAACATAGATTCCAAGATGACAGCTATGCACCAGGTGTGGCTAATAACCAGTTCAGGCTGGAGCAGGTCAGAAGGGTCCAGGAGAGACGTTTCCCAAAGGTAAAATTAATAGAATCACTGAAAACAATGAAAGCAGATGTAGACAATCTGGAAGTGTTAAATAAGTGCATAGAAAAACCAAGCAAAAAGGGGAAAGGAAAATTGTTAGCATGAGGAACTCGGGGAAAAAAAATACAATCACTTGACTCACCCATGAATTGTATTTGGAAAGTCAGAGTGACATCAAAATTAATGCATACCTATTTGGAAAGGGAAATGTGGGTGAATATACATGTAAAAGGGAGTGTTAGTGAGCAAGAAAACCTCGTCTTCCATAGAAATGGTCAATAGATATCACCTAAAATGGAAAAACCAAGTAGTATGTCATGTGGAGATACGAAGAATACAAAGATAAAAGAAATAAAGGCAAATCACCTATTGGTTTTGGGAGAGGTAAAGCAGTGAGACTGCTGGTTTTTTACAAGGCTTAGAGAACTATTTGACCCTTTAAACTTACTATGTATATTATGTGTATTACACATATTTATGGTAACGTATACATATATAGGAAACCCTGGTGACATAGTGGTTAAGTGCTACAGCTGCTAACCAAAGGGTCGGCAGTTCGAATCTGCCAGGCGCTCCTCGGAAACTCTATGGGGCAGTTCTACTCTGTCCTGTAGGGTCGCTATGAGTTGGAATTGACTCGATGGCACTGGGTTTGGGTTTTTTTTTTTTTTTTTTTTTGGTATACATACATAACCAATCAAACCCATTGTCATACAGTAGATTCTGACTGCACATGTGACAAAGTAGAGCTGCTCCATAGGGTTTTCTTGTCTATGATCTTTAAGGAAGCAGATGGCCAGGAAGCACCATCCTTGTGGTTAGCAGTTGATTGCAAACCACTCACATCACCCAGGGACCTCTTACTTTCGATAAAAAATGAAAAATAAATTTTCAAAAAGTGAGTAGGAGTTGAGGATGTAGAAAAAAACACATAAATTTGGATAAATTTGGTGGGAATGGAAAGGTAAGTGATAAGGATAGAGGAAAACAGATTATTCTTTAAAAGATAAGTGAGATGCTTGAGCAGGTGTATAAGCTGCAATGGGATCAGAAAATCAGGAAATGGTGAAAATACAAACGAGAGAGGGAGCAAGGCAGCAGCAGAATCCTGGCCTGATGGGGGTGGGAGGAACTGGTCTGGAGATCACACCTTTGAAAAGGAGAGGGGACACCTCTTCTTCGGAAACTTGAGGAAAGAAGGGGAAAGCGCAAGTGGATACAGACCCAACTGAGGAAATGGTGGCAGGGAGGAGGAGACGGGAATGCGCTACATTCAAATTCTGCTTCCTCAAAACCCAATGAATTCTGGAATGTGAACTTTCACTAGACATTTGGGATACTCTCCCGAGTTCCCTCGATCCCCCGGTGCACCCAGTGCCGTCGAGTTCCCCCAATCAGTCTCCAATAATTCTCTTTTTCATATTGTGGTGTCATTACGCTCTGGCTTCTGGTTTACTTTTTTGTTCTTTTTCAAATCACGAAATCCCTCCTGTAGTAGCAAACGCACATGTGCACATGAATACACACACACACACACCGTTCTCTCATTCATAGGCCTCTGCTTGGAGAGCAAGTCCTTTCTGGAAAAACAATGCTAATAGCAGAGCAAAGAGGGCTTTGATGTTCTTTTACAATTAAAAAAAATTTCTTTTCAACTTGCATCTCTTAAAAATTAAGACAACAGCAATATCCTGTGGTAGCTCTCAGCATAGTTCTTGGAGACCCCACATGTAACCTCAGGACTACAGTTCAGCAACAGGTTCATAAAATTATGGTTTCTATGCATTTCTAGTACCACGCCTGGGATGCCACAAACTGTGCAGAAAGGCCACACCTTCCAAATGATAAATCATAGCCCCGGGGCAATATGTAATCAATTACCTCCACCCTCTTCAATGGTGTTTAATTTTCAATTCCAGTTTTTTCACAATAATGTACCTTTTATTGTAAGTCACTTCTGGTTGCATTCCAAACATAAATAATTAATATTAATAGAGAATTTACAATGTGTCAGGTGCTGTGATAAGCTTTTTATACCCATTAACTTTTGTTATTCTCCTAACAGCCACCCTAAAACATAAGTACAATATTGGTCCCACTTTAAGGAATTCCAAGTGACCACTCAAGAATTCAAACCCAGGCTTTTCTCCCTCCAGAGCCCTACAGGAGTAGATGCTGCTGCTTCTGAGGCTACTATGGTCCAGGGAGAAAGAATGAGGGCTTAAACCTAGACAATGACCAAAGCACTAGAAAGATAGTATACATACTCCCCCCTTTTCCTCTATGGCACATTTGATATAGGTCCTTATTACAGTCGAAAGCCACTATAAAGTTTATATAAGTCCTCCCTCATATTATAAATATCCTTTCTGTAGGCTACAGAAAGGTTTGGAAATGATCGTGGATACATACGTGTGTGTGTGTGTGTGTGTGTTTATATGCCAGGAACTATTGTTTTCTTATCAATTCTTGGGGTCCTTACATGGCACAAACAGTTAAGTGCTCAGCTACTAACCAAAAGCTTGAAGGTTCCAATCCACCCAGAGGCACCTTGAAAGAAAGGCCTGGCAATCTAGTTTTAAAAGGTCACGCTCATTGAAAACCCTGTGGAGCGTAGTTTTATTCTGAAACACAAAGGTTTACCATGAGTGAGAACGAACCTAATGACAAATGGCTTTTATCAATCCTTACAACACTATTAATTTGTAGATTATTATTCTCATTTTATGGAAAAGGAAAATTGGGATTCAGAGTGGCTAAGTGACATGTCCCACCTTAAACACCTTGAGAGTGTTAGGCCTGAGAGTTCGGGAGAAAGTGCAGCAATAGAACCATCTTTTAAGCCAAGTTTGAATGCTGTGACTGGGAATAACAACGAGGAAAGCTGTTGTTGACATATCATCCCCAGAGATGATGGTGATATGTAAATTAATTTTAAAAAGATCCCTTTTGAAGACACCCATTTAGCATATCATATAATATTGTATATAGACACACAAAGTACATCTTAATTTTCAAGTGGCTTAAATGCAGCAGTTGACAGGTTAAACCTCAGCTCATTATTTTTTATGGTGCAGGAACAGACCAAGGATGTTCACTGCACGTAAATAAGATCATGCAACAATTATTCCTTCACAGGGCTTACGTTGTACAGTTCAGGGTTTAACAATCTCATCCGGACACTATAAGCAGATGTGCCTGGTCCTTTTAAAAGACAAAGGTGTTTCCCTGAACAACTTCATTTCTTTCCTGCTACCCTAGTGGTGCTAATCATGAATTTTTCTGCTTCGCAATATTCAAAGGACAATCTTTTCTCACGGCAAACCAAGAAACAATATTCTGTTTTCTATGGGAAAATTACCTTGCAAATTTCCCATAGAAAATTTGTTATCCTAACCTTTACATGTTTTTAAAGTAGAATGAATGTGAATACTGTCCTTGGACACCCTCCAAAAAGTTTCCTGAGAAATTTACCTGAATTGTTTAATCATGTTTTTTACTTTTGTCACATTTTTGTTCTTTGAGTACTGAAAGGGCCCTCGTTTGTTTATTTTAATTGGTGTGGAGTAAACAGGACTGACATAGCATAGGGCTATTTTAATATTTTAGTAATAAACTACTTCCTCAGGGGTTAGAAAAGGAGTAATTGTTTTTAAGATCATATGAAGTTGTATTTTCCTTCTAAGACTCCCTTGCTATATACCCCAAACCAAGTTTTATTAAGGACATCAAAAATAGGATACATGTATACAAATATGTATAAATATATAGTACCACCTTCAGAGAGCCCTGCCTACTTCAAGAGACTTCTTTCTTTCCACAAAGGAAGATTCTAGAAACTACCTAAGCTTATCTTGCTAGAAAATAAAAAGCAAGTTTTCCATAGATGCCAGCCAAACCCACAACAGACTTTAAAATACAAAACAGTTCCACATTTGTAATTATGCAAGACATTCCAAATATGAGGCTGTCATACCCAAGGGAAACACACAAATTAAAAAATCTCATCACTTACGTGACTTTGAGAGAGTTGCACTCTTTTCCCTTTTCATGCTACATCGTGTGTTACCATTTCATCAAAGCAAACAGTTTCATTTAAAATCTCTTCAACGTGCTTAGTGAGAACAGCTGCAGTGCAGGTTTCTCCCTTCATTTGAAGACTACCGAATACTGCTTTTTGTTCCCTTTCCAGTCTAGACTTGATGAACCATATTTACAAAAAGCCTGCTCAGCCTCCTGTCTCCATGTCCAAAGCTAATCATTGTTTCTCCCAGGTGAGTAGAAGAGTAAGTGCACAACATTAGTGTGTTTTAGGGTGAGGATAAACAAGCCATTAACAATTAAAAAGGAGGATACAAGGATGGAAGGAAAAGAGAAAGGAAGGGAGGGAGGGAGGAAGAGAAGAGAGAGAGGAAGAGAAGGAAACAGGGCTTCTTATAAGGGTTTGCTGTGGTCCTTTTTTTTTTTTTTTGGCACAATTCATCAGCATAATAGTTGTATTGTCATTAGCATAGATGAGTTACCCTGGGACAGAAGTCTGGGCAGAGACAGGAAGTATCAATTTGTCCTGCTGGCTTCAGTATAAGAAAATACAGAGGTGAATCTTGCACATATTGTCTGTCCTGATGTCATTTGACCAATGACCAGACATTCCCCAAGTTGGAAGGGGCAAAGCCACCCCCCCCACCAGCCACTACTTGAATAATAACCTGACTTCACTAAAGTATGTTTCAAACTGATTACATTTCAACAAACTTCCCCCCCGCCGCCCCCGCCAAAAAAAAAAAGACATGGACAAAAGTAAAAGACCAAATTAAAGAAACCATTATTATATCTGTTATGATGAACACAGATACACTCTGCTTTAGTAAACTAATCAGGTGTTCGTCCACATGGCACATAGAATCACCATCAATTCAATAGAACTGCCAGGACTGGATCTTGGAAATCAATTAAAGGAAATGCTGACACTAAATTTATAAATATTTTGGATCTCTAGCATTAATCCTTTCATTTTTAATTTCACACAACCAGGGTTTATTATTTATTATTTTTTTTTTCATGTGGGTTTCTGTATATAAAGAATTACCAACTAAGGTCACAAGCTTTGCATTGCTCTCTAAAGCAATATGGTTCCTTTGGAGTTGCCTGGGATGCAACTTTGCAAACACATGCTTCTTTGTTCGGGCAACATATTCAGAAGAGTAGAATCTCATCACCTCCAAAAGGTATGGTTATAATTATGGAAACCAAGCAGTGCCAAAACTCCAGAGTCAAAAGCTGTTAACCCTAACTCACAGTGCCAAATCATTGGTAGCAAAGTGTATACACACAGCATTCTTGATCACAGGAGTATTACCACGTAAACAGATCCTATACTGCAAGGGGTCTTGTCTCTGAAAACAATATGTACAGAACATAATTGAATGAGTCTGTGAACCACTGATTGGAGATGGGAATCTAGGGGCAATGGATGCATTCAATATTAATTCCAATCAAGCGAAAGAGATGGAAAAATTTCCCTCAAGAGTCTGTTAATTTCATTACTAACTAATGAAGAAAGTGGATAGATTAGACCTAATTTAATTAGCCAAATGCCATTGCATTGCTTTTCCAGGGAGATGAGTGAAAAGAAGAGGCCCGGTCTAAAATCTGTAAAGTATTGTTCATAATGTCATTCGTATGGCAGTTTCATTATCAAGAAGCAGCATAATGTAATGAAGCATCAGGATACCTAGTGTCTAGTCCTAGTTTTCCCATTCAGTAGCTATATGGTATTAAAACCCAAATCAAACCTATTGCCATCAAGTCAATTCTACTCATAGAGACCCTATAGGACAGAGTAGAACTGCCACGTAGGGTTTCCAAGGAGCATCTGGTGGATTCGAACTGCTGACCTTTTGCTTAGTAGCCGTAGCTCTTAACCACTATGTCACCAGCATTTCCATATGGTATTAGGAAGGTTGTTCAATTTCTCTGGACCTTCATTTATTCATATTTTCCTAATGGATAGAAACTATGTCTGTCTTGCTTTATTTTGTACCCGTAATGGTTTTTAAACTCAGTTATTGAGACATATAAAGAGTGGGAAAATTATATTATAAAACTAACAATGTTATCAGCTTCCAGTTTAGTCTGCTTCTATTTCTATTTCGTTATTCCCATGGAGGGCACTGAGGACACACAACCATTACTAGGCAACACAATCAGCTCGGCAGGAACACAGACAAATGTGATCTTGATTGTCCAGTATTAATACCCAATGATGCCATTAATCAAGCTGGCAGAGCTTCCTGGAAAAAACAAATGGCTACAAGGAAAAATGGCATGGATCTGCTTAACAATGATTTCAAGACAGCTTTCTTAGTTGATGTCAGATGAATGACTAAATCAGAGTTCAGCAATTTTTTTTTTTCTGTAAAGGGTCAGAGAGTAAATATTTTAGGCTTTGTGGGTCTTTGTAACTGTTACTCAACTCTGCCATTATTGCACAAAAGCAACCATAGACATATGTAAGCAAATGAAGTAGTTGTATTCCAATAAAACTTTATTTATGGTCACTGAGTCCCTGGATGGCACAAACAGTAAAGCACTTGACTACTAACTGAAAGGTTGGTGTTTCAAACCCACCCAGAGGCACCTCAGAAGACAGGCCTGGTGATCTGCTTCCAAAAGGTCACAGCCTTGCAAACCCTATGGAGCAATTCTACTGTACACACATGAGGTCACTATGAGTCAGAATTATCTCGAGGGCAATCAACAACAACAATCATGTTTATATGTCACAAAATATTATTCTCCTTTTGGTTTTTTTCAACTATTTAAAAATGTAAAAACTATTCTTAGTTCTTGGGCACACAAAAGCAGGCATTTGGCCCAAGGGCCTTAGCATATCAACCCTTAGATAGATGTTACAAAAGATAGAGATTATTCATCCATGCTCTGTTGAGATTTCTGTTTGGGTTGTATTGGGTGAATACTTACTGTTTTTGCAATGTATGGCGATTTTGTCAGTGGATCAGGAACATCACACAAAAATAAGGACACTGAGAGAAAAAAAAATCTCCCCTGGGGCACTGAGAGAAAGATAAGCAGTGGAGGGCATGGATTCCTAAACCAGGTGGCAGGTACACTGATCTCTGATCCTGCCCTGGGCCAGAATTAACAGGATACTAGTTTTTTTTTTTTTTTAGAGGAGGATGAAGGCAGGAGCCTGAAAACAATAAAGCAACACCAAGCTAGTGACTGCAAGTGAACCACAGCATTCTCCCATCCTCTAGGGCTTCAACAGTTACCTGCTCCTAAACTGGTTTGACAGGCTTTGGAGGCCCCCTGCCTATTGTTGACATTAAAAATTCTACCATGTGCACTTGGTCCTGTCTCTAAAGCCCTTTGGAAATTGCAAATATCTCTCAAAGAAATAACTAGTAAGTCACCAATGTTAGTGTTTATCAGGTTATTTTACCCAGTGCTTGGAGCAAACAGGAATAGGAGGTAAGGGGTTAGATGATCTGGGATTCAGGGGATTAAAAAGGCAACAAAGAGGAGAAAAGATGTGCCCAATTTGGCCGATTCTACCGCTTAGGCTAAGTGGATTCCTGCCATTCAGTCTGTAGCATTTATTGGGCTCCTACTCAATTAAAATGCTTGACAACCAGAGCCTCTACCTTCACTATGTTTGCAAACATAGTGAGATTGAGGTATCCTTTTTGTGTTAATAACAGCTAAGATTAAATAAGGTCACTTGTATTCTAGTGAGAATTTTTGAAAAGTGCCTATTTTCATTCAAAATAACATAATGAAATCCGTAGTATAATGATACCCTGAGCTGACTGCCTAGAAGATTCTTTTGCTTACATTGTTTCCACATTTGTAATTAAATACTTTGGCTTTTGGGTTGGGATTCAATACTAACATAATGATTATAATGGTTAATCAACCATGTGCAAGAAAAATACATAAGAGGAATAATCCCAATTTGAGTTTGGCATGAATTCTTATTTGCTCTACTAATATTTTGTGGTAAGAACAAAGCTCAAGAAATTCTCCATGGAAGATGCAGCTTATTAAGATACACATTGGTTTCCATGTTGCCATTAACAATGTTGGAACTACAAATCAACCAGAAATGCCTAAAAAATTGAGGGTGACATCAGGGGTGAAATAAACTTTAGAGTCAGAGAGACCCAGATTTGATTCCAATAATGTGGCTTCAGGCAAGTGACGCCAGCTGCCCAGGCCTCAATATCCTCATCTATAAAATGGGGTAGGAATTTTTACCCTTGGGCTTGTTGTGAGCATTCCATGATGTTCTGTTCATAAGGTGGCTCAGGACAATGTCTGACAAAGAGTAGCCTTCCAATCAACATTAATGCCTTTTTAGAGACCACATTAGACTATTGTCCATATGAAAGCCGTGTATAATTAGAACTGAGTTCACAGTCTTGGACCTCAAGGTTAACTGAGGTTATACAATTCCCTTCCTCCAGTCACTGAGAGACATGGATTCACTTACCTGCTTCAAGTAAGCAGGCCTGGAAGAATAGATTTTGAATTTTTTTTTTTTTTTTTTTGGATAACTGAGGATCTAGTAATAATTTTCTCTGAATTCAAATCCTGGCTCTGTCACCTAATAGCTATGTGATCTTGTCAAGTTTTTAAAACTTAGTTCCCTGTCTTTAAAATCAGAATAATAACAGTAACTAACTCTTAGGGTTATTGTATGAGTATATTTTATATATATATGTATATTAGAGAGAGAGAATGTAATATACCCACACACTTATTGCTTGGCAGAAGTATATATATATATATATATATACACACAAAACCAAAAACCAAACCCACTGCCGTTGATTCGATTCTGACTCATAGCGACCGTATAGGACAGAGTAGAACTGCCTGGTAGAGTTTCCAAGGAGCGCCTGGCAGATTCAAACTGCCGACCTTTTGGTTAGCAGCGGTAGCACTTAACCACTACGCCACCAGGGTTTCCTAGATAGATAGATAGACAGACAGACAGACAGATAGATAGGTAGGTAGGTACATAGATAGATAGATAGATAGCTTGACCTAAATATATATATACATATATATAAAACCCATCACCAAGGCCATATTTTCCAGCTACCGATCCTTCTTCTTTGTTTCGAACTTTTACATTCCAATCACCAGTAATTATCAGTGCATCCTGATTGCATGTTTGATCAATTTCAGACTGTAAAATTTGGTAAAAATCTTCAGTTTCTTCATCAACGAGATAGATTGACACAGTGGCTACAACAATGGGCTCAAGCGTAGCAATGATTGTGAGGATGGCACAGGACCAGGCAGCATTTCATTCTGTTGTAAAAAAGGGTGGCTATGAGTCAGAACCCACTCAACAGTACCTAACAACAACAACATACACATAACCCATTACCCTTGAGTTGATTCAGACTCATAGCAACCCTATAGGACAGAGTAGAACTGCCCCATAGGAGCTCTAAGGAGCAGCTGATGGATTCAAACTTCTGATCTTTTGATTAGCTCTCCTAGCACTTAACCAATGCACCACTAGGGCTGCACATATACATATATGAACGTATATATATATATATATATATATATATATATATATATATATATATTCCGCCACTCATCTGTCAGCCTGTTGTACTGTGGAGGCTTGCATGTTGCTATGACGCTAGAAGCTATGCCATTAGTATTTCAAATACCAGCAGGGTAACCCATGGTAGAGAGGTTTCAGTGGAGCTTCCAGACTAAGACAGGCTAGGAAGAAGGACCTGGTGATCTGCTTCCAAAAAAAAAAAATTGTCCAGTGAAAACCTTATGAATAGTAGCAGAACATCGTCTGATATAGTGGTGGAAGGCACTCAAAATACAACTGGGGCAGCACTGCTTCCTCAAAGTAGAGTCAACCTTAATGACATGGATGAAGTAAAGCTTTCAGCACCTTTATTTGCTGAAGTGTCATGACTGAAAATGAGAAGAAACAGTTACAAACATCCATTAATAATCAAAACATGGAATGTATGGAGTATGAATCTAGAAAAACTGGAAGTTGTCAAAAATGAAATGGCACTCATAAAGATCAATACGGTAGGCATTAGTGAGCTGAAATGAAATGGTATTGGCCATTTTGAAACAGACAATCATATGGTGTACTATAATGGGAATGACAAATTGAGAAATCACATTCACCATCAAAAAGAACATTTCAAGATCTATCCTGAAATACAATACTATCAGTAATAGGATAATATCCACACTCCTACTAGGAAAACCACTTAACATGACTATTATTCAAATTTACACACCAACTGCTAAAGCCAAAGGTGAAGAAATTGAAGATTTTTACCAACTTTTGCAGCCTGAAATTGATCAAACATGCAATCAAGATACATTGATAATCACTGGCAATTGGAATGGGAAAATTGGACACAAAGAAGAGGATCTATAATTGAAAAATATGGCCTTGGTGGAAGAAATGATCCCACAGAACACACAATAGAATTTTCCAAGATCAATGACTTCTTCATGCAAATACCTTTTTTCACCAGCATAAACAGTGACTATACTTGTGGACCTCACTAGAAGTAATACACAGGAATCAAATCTACTACATCTTTGGAAAGGGATGATGGAGAAGCTCAATACCATCAGTCAGAACAAGGCCAGGGACTGACTTCAGAACTGACCATGAATTGTTCAGATTCAAGTTGAAGCTGAAGAAAAATTAAAACAAATCTATGAAAGCCAAACTATGGCCTTGAGTATAACCTACCTGAATTTAGAAACCATCTCAAGAATAGATTTGATGCATGGAATACTTATGACCAAAAACCAGATGAGTTGTGGAATGACATTCAAGGACATCATACATGAAGAGTTCAAAAAGGTTATTAAAAAGACAAGAAAACCAAAAAAAAAAAAAAAACAACCTTGGGGAAAAAAAAAAAAGACCAAAAAGGATGTCAGGAGAGACTCTGAAACTTCCTCCTGAATGTAAGTAGCTAAAGCTAAAGGAAGAAACAATGAAATAGAAGAGTTGAGTGGAAGATTTCAAAGGGCAACTTGAGAAGACAAAGTAAAGAATTATAACAAAATGTGCAATGACCTGAAGTTAGAAAACCAAAATGGAAAAACACACTCAGCGTTTCTCAAACTGAAAAAACTGGAGACAAAATTCAAGTTGAGTTGCAAATTGAAGGATTCTATGGGCAAAATATTGAATGACTTAGGAAGCATCAAAAGAAGATGGGAGGTACACACAGTCACTGTACAAAAAAGAATTGGTCAACATGTAACCATTTCAGGAGTTAGCGTATGATCATGAACCGATGGCACTGAAGGAAGAAGTTCAAGCTGCACTGAAGGCATTAGCAAAAAACAAGCTTCCAGTTATTGACAGAATATCAACTGAGATGTTTCAAGAAAGGGATGCAATGCTGGAAGCTCTCATCCCTCTATGCCAAGCAATTTGGAAGACAGTTACCAGGCCAACTGACTGGAAGAGATCCACATTTGTGCCCATTCCAAACAAAGGCAATCCAACAGAATGCAGAAATTATTGAACAATATCATTAACACCACTCACAAATAAAATGTTGCCGAAGATAATTCAAAAATGAATGCAGCAGTAGATCAACAAGGAACTACCAGAAATCCAAGTCAGATTCAGAAGAGGAAGTGGAGCAAGGAATATCATTGCTGATGTCACATGGATTTTGGCTGAAAGCAGAGAATATCAGAAAGATGTTTACCTGTGTTTTGTTGCCTACGCAAAAGGATTCAACTATGTGGAACACAAATTATGGGTAACATTGTGAAGAATGTGAATCCCAGAACACTAATTGTGCTCATGAGCAACCTGTACATAGACCAACAGGCAGTCACTCAAACAGAACAAGAGAATACTGGATGGTTTAAAATCAGGAAAGGTGTTGGTCAGGGTTGTATCCTTTCATCATATTTATTCAATCTGTATGCTGAGCCAATGTTCAGAGAAGCTGGACTATGTAAAATAAAGAAGATTGGAGGAAGACTAATTAACAACCTGCAATATGCAAATGACATAATCTTGCTTGCTGAAAGTGAAGACGACTTGAAGCACTTACTGATGAAGATCAAAGACCACAGCCTTCAGTATGGATTACACCTCAATATAAAGAAAACAAAAATCCTTACAACTGTACCAATATACAACCTTACAGTAAACAGAAAAAAGATTGAAGTTATCAAGGATTTCATTTTAGTTAGGTCCACAATCAACGCACATGGAAGCAGCAGTCAAGAAATCAAAAATGTACTGCATTGGGCAAATCTGCTATAAAAGACCTCTTTAAAGTGTTAAAAAGCAAAGATGTCACTTTGAGGACTAAGGTGCACCCAACCCAAGACATGTATTTTCAACCACCTCATATGCATTCGAAAGCTGGGCAATGAATAAGGAAGACTGAAGAAAAACTGACCCCTTTGAATTATGGTGTTGGTGAAGAATACTGAATATACCATGGACTGCTAGAAGAACAAACAAATCTGTCTTAGAAGAAGTGCAGCCAGAATGCTCCTTAGAAGCAAGGGTGGCGAGACTTTGTCTCATGTACTTTAGACTCATTATCAAGAGGGATCAGTCCCCGGAGGAGGACATCATGTTTGGTAAGGTAGATAGTCAACAAAAAAGTCGATGACCCTTAATGACATGGATTGACATAGTGACTGCAACAATGGGCTCAAACATAGCCATGATTGTGTGGAAATGGCACAGGACCAGGCAGTGTTTTGTTCTGTTGCACATAGTTACACTATGGTCATTTACCTCTTTCTCCTAAAACCTGAAAGCATAGAAAAACGATTTCATCTGTTGGGATTTCTTCTTAATTATGGTGCCATTGTAGACAAATTCTATTTATTAGTTCTATAGGAGTTCTCTCATCTTCATATGACAGCTTAAATCCTGGGCAGAGTTTGGACCATCCCCACTCTGTCACATGAGATGCATGTGAGATGTAAAGGAGTCTTGTACTTGGAAGGTGGACTTAAACGTACCTTCTATCTGAAGAATCTAAAGTTCTATTTGAGGCAAGAGGTAGCTAGATACGAGAGAAAACTGAAATAGTTCTTAAAAACCAAAACCTAACTTACTGTGACAAACTCAGAATATAACAGCAGTAGACTAAATCTTTAAAGCAGTTGTCATTTTGATTGTTGTCTTTCAGGGCTGGGGAGAGGTGGAGATGATATCATGTTTGGCTTAAAACAATACTTAAGACTTAAAATATCTCTTTTCCAGAGATGGTTAATAAAAAGTGAAATACAAAAATGGACATTCTGGGATCAAGATAGCTATTGACATACTAATAACAAGAAGAAAATAAACTTTGGATTTAGGTCTTTTTGGTTATGAGGGTCTGGGGACTTAAAGAGTCACCCTGTCCTAAATCCCCATTGCTGAAGCACCCCTTCACCCCAACCTGACTATGGTAGTAGCTGGAGCAGATGGTCTTCACTCCCCTGGATCACAGATGTTCCCTTTCAGGAGACCTACTCATCTGATTTCTAGAAGATTGGTCCTTTTTCACCACATAAAACACCCAGGACCCTGTCCCACACCACATTCTTCCCCAGCCTTGACAAAGATTCCTGGGTGTTATTTTAGATCTGCCAAAACAAAGAAGAGCTAGTTCTACTCTTTCATCAGGCAAATGGGTCCTACTTTCTCACCCTTACATAACTGAGGTAAACCAATTGACTGCTTTCCACAGCATGGGTAAATATTTGCTTTTTTTTTTTTTTCTTTTTTTCTGACAAAAGAAACTTTCTGAAGAAAAAATTCATCTCTAGGGGTGTTCCCTCTGATTGGACATTCATTCACAATAATTGAAAGAGGTTTTTGGCTGACCCAGAGAAATTCAGTTTTGGAAAATTAATAGCCACATACTAACTCCCCTGGTCTCAGAATACATTTTAACGTAATTGTCTTAAAAAATGCTAAAATCTTCTTCTTTTGTTTTTTCTTAAAAAGCTTTCATTAAATTGTTAGGGTAACATAATATCCATGACTTCCTAACATTGAAAAAATACAATATAGAATCATTCCCTGAAGTCCCAAGAGAAACCAGACTGTATCTGTTTATATACAAGGGACTTCATCTGGAATGTAATGGAGAGGCATCAAGACGTATTTTAAACAAGTGAGTGAGTAGATTGGGTTGTTTTTACTAGAGCTGTTGTTGTTGTTAAGGTACTGTCTAGTCAGGTCCAACTCATAGTGACCCCTATGTACAACAGAATGAAACACTGCCTGGTCCTGGGCCATCTTCACAATCGTTGCTATGTTTGAGCCCATTGTTGTAGCCACTGTGCCGATCCATCTTGTTGAGGGTCTTCCCCTTTTTCACTGACCCTCTGCTTCACCAAGCATGATGTCCTTCTCCAAGGACTGGTCCCTCCTGATCACATGGCTAAAGTACATGAGACCAAGTCTCTCCATCCTCGCTTCTAAGGCACTTTTTGGCTGTACTTCTTCCAAAACAGATTTGTTTGTTCTTTTGGCAGTCCGTGGTATATTCAATGTTCTTCACCAACACCATAATTCAAAAGAATCAATTTTTCTTTGGTCTTTCTCATTCATAGTCCAGGTTTCATGTGCATATGTGGCAACTGAAAATACATGTTTTGGGTCAGGTGCACTTTAGATCTCAAAGTGACATCTTTGGTTTCTAACACTTTAAAGAAATCTTTTGCCGATTTGTCCAATGCGATACATCCTTTGATTTCTTGACTGCTGCTTCCGTGTGCATTGATTGTGGATCCAAGTAAAATGAAATCCTTGGCAACTTCAATCTTTTCTCTGTTTATCATGATGTTGCTCTGTTTACTGCAGTAAGTAATCTAAACTGGTGCAGAGGAAGGGCTAGAGAAAATAAAGGGATGCAAAGAGCAAGGTCAGTGATCTAGAAACTGTTTCTACAGGACAGAAAATTTTCAGAAAAAATCCAAGAGACAGTTCAGCAAGAAAATCCATATCATGCGGTTGTCATTTTAACACAGGCCAGGAGTGAGAGGACAGAGATAGGTGAAGAAAACCACATTGATACTATCATTTAGACCTAGAACTAGAAGCAAACAGGGAAAAGTGTTGTTGGCCTTCCACAGTATACTCTCCAAAAGCGGCTCATATTCAAATCTGGATATACTCAGATGCCACCACCCATCTGCCAGTTTGTCATATTGTGGTGGTTTATGTGTTGCTGTGAAGCTGGAAGCTAGGCCACCTGTATTTCAAATACCAGCAGGGTCACCCATGGTAAACAGGTTTCAATGGAGATTCCAGACTAAAATAGACTAAGATGAAAGGCCTGGTGATCTATTTCCAAAAATTAATCAATAGAAACCTTATGAATCACAATAAAATTTTGTCTGATATAGTGCTGGAAGATGAGGCCCTTAGGTTAGAAGGCTGCAACGATGGGGTAGAGCATACCAATGATCATGAAGATGGTGAAAGACCAGGCATTATTTCATTCTGTTATACATAAGGTTGCCATGAGTCAGAACTGACTCAAGGGCAACCAATGACAGCAACAACAAACTCTGTTGAAAAGAGACAAAGGAAAGCAATGTGCCTGAATCATTCTGTGATCACACCTTGATTCAGGTAGATAAGGTAGTCAAAGAAAGGCCCTTTTTTACACCCATCATCAAAAAATGCTCAGGGCCTGCCCCAGATTAGCACTGTCTCCAAACTGATTTTCCCTGATACCAGAACCTGTCTGTGCCTCTTTTAAGACCATATCACCTTACCATGATAACAATTATCCACTCATGGTAACAGCCCTGCTTTTTTTGAGTAAAAGACATGAAGCCCACTGAAATGAATAAGAGCAACCCAATTCAACAAGGGTAAGTCAGCAGGATAGAGATAATATTTTAGAAAGGAAGCACCAACAAGAAGGAGCTCAATTGCCATGGTTTGGGGCTTGGCAGTAAAAAAAAAAAAAAAGATCCTCATATATCCTTGTTCCATGAGGCCATGGATTGCAGGATGCACCAGTCTAATATCTGCTGTTCAGGGTGGCAAGGTGAGGGACAGCAAGCCAACCTAGTGAATATACACACCATTGCTAAGATATTTTCTAATTTCAGAAACACTTTTTAAAATGTGCATCTTGGAATGATTCTGAGTGCTTTTCATATATTAATTCAGTTAATTTTCATAAAAAGCCATGAGCAGGAATGAAGAATGATTGTTCATGGGCTCAGGATTTATTTTTTGTGTGATAAAAATATTCTACAATTAGATTGCTGGGGATGGTTGCACAACTATGCAAATATACTAAAAAAACACTGCACACTTTAAATGGGCAAATTTTATGATAGGTAAATTATATCTTAATATAGCTGTTAAAATGAAAATAAAAACCCAGGAGATACATAATTAGCCCCAATTTTCAGATAAGTAATCTGAGGCACAGACAGATTAGCTGGTAAGTGAAGGAGCTGGGATTCAAACTTAGGCGGTTAGACTCCAGAGTCTGCACAGAGTCCCTGACCTGAAAGACCTCACACTCTGGGGCATGTTTACAAATACAAGGCATAAGCATCTTGCCCTTGTATCTACTTATGTAGATACATTAAACACACACTTGGATGAAAAGTAAAAATACCTCACAGAAAATTAATAGGTAACAGAATGCTGAAAATCTGCAGATGGGCCATCATGCCTAAAGCCTGGTTCTGTGCCTGCTAACGTAGGTATATAGGCAGGAAAAAATGCGTAGAATAAGTTCTATTGCGAAAGACAGCAGTTTGCTCGCTGCCCATTACATGACAAGCTGAAGTTAGCCTATGTATGTGTGAGTTTGTGCACATGTGTGCATGTGAGCACATGAGTGTACATGTGTCTGCTGGAATATTCTCCTCCAGGAAGTCCTGTCATTTTCATTCTATACCCAGTACCTAGCTGGACACATAGGAGACAAATTAAGAATGATGAATGAGTTACTCTCAATTAGTTAAAAAGTAGCTTAAATCAAATTCCAACTTCCTGGACTTTAGATTGGCTAATGGCTAGCCCATACGATAAGGAAAAGAGTTACGCGTGATGGTTTGAGGTATGCTGGCATTAAATGAATAATCAGCCATTTGGCAAGCACCTAGTATTCATAAGGCCACAGCTTCAACCTTGTACAGATCAGTTAGTTCTCACACAAAACGTTTTTCAAGAACACACTGTAGTTTTCTTGTAAATGTATTTAACTGGTTATAAAAAGCGCTGAGAAAGAGAAAATGGATGGCTACGCTCAAATTCTTTTCCACTACAGGAAAAACCACAGTGCATTTGAGCAAAGGAGAAAGCATTTCCTTAAATGGTATATATTCTACCTGCTAATATATGTGTATATATATATATATATTTTATAAAACCAAAACGCAGCAAGCAGAAATAGAAAATACTTAAACTGGAATGCATACTCAAATGTCAGTTCTATGAACTGGCAAAGACTACTTTAAATTCTACTCAACAGCATTTTGTACCAAGCATTGACTGTACTAAATGTTGAGTAAATAAGATATGACCTTTTGTCCTGAGGAAAACCTGGTGGCATAGTGGTTAAATGCTACAGCTGCTAACCAAAAGACTGGCTGTTCGAATCCACCAGGCGCTCCTTGGAAACTCTATGGGGCAGTTCTACTTCGTCCTATAGGGTTGCTATGAGTCAGAATTGACTTGACGGCAACGGGTTTGTTTGTGTGTGTGTGTGCTGAAGGAGCTCATAGTCTAAGTGTTTCAAGCTCCTCGAAACGTTTAGGATTTCTGAATATTTATTTATTGAAAAAAAAAATTTCACGTTTGTTAACAAATTACTTCATCAGGTCCCAAACAGGGCCCTACTAGTCTGAGAATAATAACAAACGCTAAATAAAAAGTACAAAGGTTGATTTTCTTACTAGAGTTTGAACAAAAACTATAAAAAAATAATTTACCATTTAAATGAAGGGAGAAAATAAATTTTAAATAGGGTGATTAAAAACTTGGATAATTTATATTTAGCTTTTGAATGCCCAGAGAAAAATATATTTAAGTATCCATGTTCCCAGTCAGACACACATGTCCTCTCTACATCATTCCCATTCCTCCTTCTACCAGAAATGATACATTCCTCTGTTAGCTTATTTATTGTATAAGAAGCAGGAGAACTAAGCAGTTAAGGGTGAGGTAAACATATAACGCATTACCTAAACAAGAGCGCTTTTGAGAGCAAAAAGAGTCACAATTAGTAATTATACTGGGAAAGCAGAAGTAACCTGGGACCATCCTGAGCAAGCTGAGACATATGGACACCTTGTTAAGAGTTTGTGCTCTGAGGTCAAACTTTGCTGGCAGCAGAGAGGACCAATTAAAGACTTTTGAGCAGTGTTGTTAAATGACCAGAACTTCAGGAAGCTTCGTGGTTAAGGGGATTGTAGCTGGATACAAGCAGGGAGAGACTGAAGCTAGGAAAACTCATGAAAATGTTCTTCTGGCACTTGTTGTTAATTGCTGTCAAGTTGATTCCAACTCATGGCAACCCCATGTGTGCAGAGTAGAACTGCTCCATAGGGTTCTCAAGGCTGTGACCTTTCAGAAGCAGATCACCAGGACTGTCTTCCAAGGTACCTGTGGGTGGTTACAAACTGCCAACCTTTGGCTAGTAGTTGAGTGCTTAACCAACTGGACCACCCAGGGATTCCTTTTACGGCGCTAGGAAAGTAGCAATGACAGGCAAAGCTGGGATGTTGGAGATAAAAAGGGAGAACTTATATAAGAGATCAGAGTCATGGGTAGTGCAAACGGTTAATGAGCTTGGCTGCTAGTCAAAAGGCTGGAGGTTGGAGGTCACCCCAGAGGGGCCTCAGAAGAAAGGCCTGGAATTCAACTTCCAAAATATCAGCCATTGAAAACCCTATCGAACACGGTTCTACTCTGACACTGTAGGATGGTCATGAGTCTGAGTCAACTTGACAGCAACTGATAAATATAAGAGGTCAGGCCGTTAAAGAAGCCAGACAGGAAATAAAACTAGTCCAAGTTGTTAGAAGATATACAACATATCTCAAGGGACTTGACAGGTGATAGTCAGGCATAGTAGAGCACCTGCCAGCAGAAGAAACCAAAGTGAACTCGGATCCTAGGGCAAAAGCTGTTTACTCTTTATGTCTTTGTCATACTTTCTGCTCTTGTGAGTGCCAGGATCTTGTGTGTGCTTTCATGCCAGGGAGGATGGGAGCCCTCCACTGACGGCTTGCTACCATAACCACGAGGTCCTTTCACTGGTGGAGTGGTAAAATGCCACCAACAATTGCTCCAGGCACCACTTGGTGGCACCAGTACCCTGAAATGATTGAATGCAGCCTGCCCTTCTTGATCTTACAGTGTAAACCTCACCCTCAAAGGTCCCAGCCGATCCACAAGTTTAATTTTCTCCATGATTGTCTGACTTCTGTCAGAACTTTCACATCTTCCTTTGTCTTATCTATCTTATCTTATCCTGAAAACTAGAAGATGAAAATGTTTTAATTATCTCTTATTATTTAAAAAAAAAAAAAATCCTTTGCATAAATACCAAAAAAAAAAAGTTTCCATTGAGTCTGTTGTGACTCATGTGTTTCAGAGTAGAACTGCTTCATTGAGTTTTCATGGCTTTGGTCTTTTGGAACCGGATTGCCAGGCCTTTCTTCTGAGATGCCTCTGGGTGGCTTCAAACCTCCAACTTTTGGGTCAGTAGTTGAGTGCTTAACCACTTGCAACTCCCAGAGACTCCTTTACATACATAATTTTTCATAAATGTGATCACATCTTTGACACTGGATATTTCTGTGTCTTGTCTTTTTTTGCTGAATTTCCTTATCTACCACCACCAAAACTCCTTCTACTCCCTTCTAGATGACCAATCTCAACAACCCAGTATGTATCCGTCCACATTTTTCTTCATCATTCTATGTTGTTTTTGTGTGCCATCAAGACAATTCCAACTCATAGCGACCCTGTATGACAGCATATAACTCCCTATAGGGCTTCCTAGGCAGGTCTTTTATCCTGCAGAGCAGTTGGTGGGTTTGAACAGCCAACCTTTGGGTTAACAGCAGGCACTTAACAATTGTGTCACCAGGGTTCCTTCATCATCATATAGCCCCATACAAAAGTATACACAGACAGATTAAAATAAGACCAAACCCGCTGCCGTCAAGTTGATTTCAACTCATGGTGACGCCAGGTGTTACAGAGTAGAACAGCTCCAGCTCCATCGGATTTTCTTGGCTGTAAATCTTTGCAGAAGCAGGTCACGAGGACTTTCTTCTACGGCTCCGCTGGGTGGGTTCAAACAGCCAGCTGCTAGGTTAGTTGTTGAGCGCAAAACATCTGCACCATAAAAAGATTAGTGAGAGATAAATGTACACAAATGAAAAATTTTTGGTCACTCTTTGATAAAATTAGGGTCATGTTGTATGTTCTTTAAGTATCTTGCTTTTCTCCCTTGACAATACATGGTGGTAATCTTTCTAAGTCAACTGGCGTTGTTCTATTTCACTCTTTCTGGAGGCTACATAATACTCAATGATGCAGACATATCTTAATTTATGCCTACTGAAAGGCATTTATTTGGTTTCAATTTTTTTTCTTTTTGCCACAGTGAATGATATTGATGTAGAAATCCTGTGTCTATATGCTTATATATTTGTTTTTGTGGGTTAGATGCCCAAGAAGGAGAAGCTGGACTGAAGGATGAGTACATATTTTTAATTTTAATAAATGTTACTAGATTTAATTTCAAAAAGCTGTTAAGAATTCCCATTTCCACTAACAATGTTTAAAAGTGCCCTTTTCCTCACATTTCCGCTAGCAGTATGTGTTTTCACTTGTTGCTTTTTGCCAACTTGATGGGCGTAAAGTGCTAACACATCATTATTTTACTTTTTGTTTTCCCGACTGGTGGTAATTTTGAACATTTTTTCAGATTTTTTATCCATTTGGATTTGATTCTTTATAGCTTTTTTTTACTTAGTGAAGAAGCTAGTAGAATATTGCTAAAATATATTTTAGAAAAAAGAAAAATTAGAATTTATTATAGTCATCAATATCTGTTTGTGATGTTTAACATTAACTAAAAACACTGGGATACCAAAAATTATCTCATGAGTACTATTCAATTCTGGAATGTCTACTCAGTGGGCAGAATATGGCTGTTTTTTCTCTCCGTAAGCACCCTACTTCTGATTGGACGATGTGCTGCTATATAAATTCAAGTAGGATTTGATATTAAATAGAACCAGTTGCATTTATTTGGATGCCATTCAGAATACCAGTTTTAAAAAAAGGACAAAAATCAGAAGGGAAAGAAATCGTATTTTTAAGCTTCTAAGAAAGATTTTATAAACAAAGGAGCCTAGAGAACAAAAAAAGCCATAAAATGACTGGACAGTGTCCTTTTAAGTGAACATATGTTAGTTTTATGCACCCATATGTATTCACATGTGCCCTACATATGCACAGCCAGCTGCTAACCAACCAGATTGTTCAATGTGTATGTTTACTGTAAAACAAGCCGAAAGTGTTTGGTCTCTTTGTTAGAGTAACAGCTCAGAATTTCAAGTATACAAACGTCCGTTGTTTCTCATTTCTTTTTCTTCCTAGCCAAATGAGCTGTTGATGCTCAATTTGGCAAGATTCTAACTGAGACTGACTCTTGGCTAGCTACACAAACCCGACCCTGAAAGTTTGGGAAATTTTTACAACAGTAAAGAATTTTTTTCCTAATAGCTCCCTGAACTATAAGACATATTCTTAGAGCACCAACCAGTTCTTTCTCACTCAGTCTCCCAAAGGATAACCACTAGTATGGCTTGGATACTAATGGATGGAGTTAGGGTGTAAAAGGAGGGTATCAAGTCATCTTATACTTTGATCAAATACTTTCTCAAAATTTGCCAGCAACAGAAAAAGCCTAAAGGTGTAGAGATTTTGTGATAGCATCTTTAGGTATGAGCCCTCAGCATCTTTTCTTTTATTTCGCCTTTATGACAGTGCCCTGCAGCTTAAAGAGATGAAAAGAAGTTTGCCTTTGAATCAGTAATACATCTGTTTCCACAACTGCGGAATCTAATTCAGTTATCACTATTACTACTCTTTGCTGCCTGAATAGCAAGAAGAAGAAGCGTGTTAAGGAATCAGGTAGAGGTGAAAAGAGCTTGTACTCTGGAGTGTCCAGTCCTGGCTCTGTCATTCCCTGGCTGAGTGACCTACAGTAAGCAGCTTCATGCTTCCAATTTCAGTTTTCTCATCAGCTTGATGAGAATAGTAATGCCAACTTATGCAATTTCTGATGAATATGAAATGTGATAACCTCTAAAAGATTGATGCACAGTGCCTGGGTGTGTTGGTTAAGATTGCATGTCCAACTTGGCTGGCCATGATTCTCAGTGTTTTTGGCAGTCATATAATGCTGTGATCACTTCCCTATTGAGATCTGATATGTGATCACCCCCTTGATGGGATCCACTGTGGGTGGCCGATTAGTTGCAGGGGAATTTCCTTGGGTGTGTGGCCTGCAATGAATATGCGCGGGTATTCAGGCAGGGCTTGGGCTTTTTGCTTATGCTGGATCCTGCAGCTGGCTCCTGTTCATCTGGCCTCCGGGTCTTGGGACTTGAGCTAGCAGCTTACCTTCTGTCTTGCTTGCCACTCTTGGGATTCATGGATCTTCTCAGCCTGTGAGCAAGACCTGCTGATCTTGGGTTCACCAACCCCTGGGGCTGCATGAATCAAGAGAAGCCTTTATCCTGACCCATAGACTTGAGACGTCCTAGCTTCTACAACCATGTGGGCCGTTTCCTTGATATAAATCACTCTCTATATATATTTATACCCTTTACTGGTTTTGCTTCTGTAGAGAACCCAGACTAAGACACTGGGATACTGCAAATGCTCCATAAATGTGTATTCCTTTTTTTCCCATTCCCACTTTCCTCTCCCGAGTCTCTGCCAAAAGAAAAAGGCATGAGAACTGGTAATATTTCTTGGTCAAAGAAGCGATCCAAAGGTCCTCAATTACAATAATAAGGGGGAAAGGCAGAATTCAATAGAGAAAATTGATTTAAAATGATAGCTTTGATATCTTAAGAGAGGCAGGATTGATAAGTATTATGTATGTATGTATAAATGCATCCATAAATATATTAGTTTGTTTCATCATCTATGTAGCACCTAAAATATGCTAATTGGAGGAGCTCTGGTGGTGCAGTGGTTAAAGCCCTCAACTGCTAACCAAAAGGTCTGTGTTTCAAACCCACCTACTGCTCTGTGGAAGAAAGATGTGTCAGTCCGTTCCCGTAAAGACTTACAGCCTTAAAAACCCTATGGGAAGTTCTACTCTGTCCATTAGGACCACTGTGAGTCAGAATCGACTTGAGGACAGTGGTATATGTCTAGTTCAGTAGTAGAATTCTCACCTTCCTCGTGGTAGACCCAAGTTCAATCCCTTGCCAATTCACCTCAAGCACAGCCATCACCCATCTGTCAGTGGAGGCTTGTGTGTTGCTATGAGGGTGAATAGGTGTCAGTGAAGCTTCCAATCTAAGATGGACAAGGAAGAAAGGCCTGGTGACCTACTTCCAAAAAATAGCCAATGAAACCCTATGGATCACAATGGTCCAATCTGCTGTGCATAGGTTTGCCATGAGTCGAGGGCCAGCTTAATGGCAGCTAGCAACAATATGTCTAGAACAATGCCTAGCATATAGTAAAAACTCTTGAAACCAAACTCATTGCTGTCAAGTCGATTCCAACTCATAGCAACAGCGACCCTATAGGACAGGATAGAACCATCCCATAGGGTTTCTAGAGCAGCTGGTGGATTCAAACTGCCTACATTTTGATTAGAAACTGAACTCTTAACCATTGCACCACCAGGGCACCAGTATATAATAAAAAATGTCAATAAATATTTCTTAAGTAAATGAATGAATATCAAGTCCTTAGAGCACCATCATAATTTCCTTCTAATTGCTCAGTTTCCTGGGTTTGCTAGTAACAACTCCTTGCTTTCCAAGGTGAATGTCATAATAAGAAAGAAGATGTGCATATTTGTTGTTATGTACTTATGCAGCCCCTGAAAAGAAACTAGAAGAATCTCATCCAACACCCAGCTTGCCAATATAGGCTTATTTTATATCTGACTACCTCTCACTCCCTCTTCTCTTCCCTCATTCAATCTTCCTGAAGCTGTCCACTTTTTCCCTCAACTGAAAAATAAAATTCCTATTGCTGCAGGTGTTCGTGTGTTTGTGGCAAAATGAGTCACTGCTGACAATTTCAAAAAAAGAGAGAACAGCTGTTTGCATCTGGATATGGAATAACAAAGAGAGAACAGCTGCTGGCAGCTGTGGCAGACAAGAAAGTGAGCAAGTGAGCAGCTGCTGGCAATTCAGAATCAAGTAGGCCCCCCAGAATCATTGAAATCCAGAAGAAGCATGCTGGGCTTTATTTAACTGTGTTACAATATCCTGATCTTCTTTAGATCCTGTTTGTCCTTCAGTACAGATATTCCCATGATAGCTACATGAGAACTACCAGCAGAAATATCAGCCCTCATCTTCCTATCCATAAATCTTTGGAGAAGTAACCCAAGAGAGGTAAAATGGCACAGAGTTTTTTCCCATTAATTCCATACCTATTTTTACAAGAAAGAAGTCTATGGTTGGAATATTAACCAACAACGGAACTATCACAAGATTGGGTAAAATAAGTCTTCTTTCTCTAAGAGTCTGTGACCATTTTGATGATGAACCCACATTTTAGGATTCCAGTAAGCCAACATAAAAATGTGACTATTTAGGTATAATTCAAACTCGAAAAAATACATTTTAAAACCTTGTCAATGGTTCAATGTTTCTTTTTTATGTATATGTAACCCTGTGCATAACTGTATACATATAAATATTTCTATCTTTTTTTTTTTAAAAGAAGAAGAAAACATTTTTGCACCATGTATTGTGTGTTAAATTTATTTAGTTTGCTTTTGTGGTCAGATTATTCATTTTGCTTGCTTCAAACTGGTTCTTCTAGTCAACTGGGATTCCAGGATAAACACAAATGACCCAAAATTATGTCAGTCCATTTTTCATCTTGCTCATTGCCAAAGAAAAGCATCGCACAACTACATTTATAGAATTCCAACTCTTTGTCTCTGAAGGACAATACACAACTGAAGAAAAAAGAAACTACATGCAGTGTTATTTATTGTTGCATTATATACTCCACCACCCATCTGTCAGTTTGTCGTACTGTGGTGGCTTATGCGTTGCTGTGATAGCAGAAGCTTTGACATCGGTATTTCAAATGCCATCAGGGTCACCCTTGGTGGACAAGTTTTAGTGGCACTTTCAAACTAAGATAGACTAGGAAGAAGGACCTATAGTCTATTCTGAAAAAATTGTCTACTGAAATCTTATGAATAGCAGTGGAACATTGCCTGATATAACACAAGAAGATGAGACCCTGAGGTTGGAAGGCACTCAAAATATGACTGGGGAAGAGATGCCTTGTCAAAGTAGTGTCAGCCTTAATGACACTGATGGAGTCAAGCTTTCGGGAACTTCATTTGCTGATGTGGCATGACTCAAAATGTGAAGAGATGGCTAAAAATATCCATTAATAATAGGATCATGGAATGTATGAAGTATGAATCTAGGAAAACTGGAAGTCATCAAACATGATATGGCACATAAAGATCAATATCCTAGGCATTAGTGAGATGAAATGAAATGGCATTGGCCATTTTGAAACAGACAACCCTATGATCTACTATGCCAGGAATGATAAATTGAAAAGGAATGGTGTGATATTCATCATGAAAAAGAACATTTCAAATCTCTCCTGTCAGTGATAGGATAATACCCATAATCCTACAAGGAAGACCAGTTAATACCATGACTATTTAAATTTACACACCAACCATTAATGCCAAAGATGAGGAAATTAAAGATCTTACCAACTTCTACAGTCAGAAATTGATCAAAAGTGGAAATAAAAATGCATTAATAATTACTGGTGATGGGAACGGGAAAGTTGGAAACAAGGAAGGATCAGTAGTTGGAAAGTATGGCCTGGGTAATAGAAACAACGATGGAGATCACATGATAGAATTTTGTAAGATCAACTTATTCATTGCAAATACCTTTTTTCAACAACATAATGGTGACTATACAGGTGGACCTCACCCGATGGAAACATAGGATTCAAACTGACTACATTTGTGGAAAGAGACAATGGGAAAGCTCTATATCATCAGTCAGAACTAGGCCAGCTGAAGAACAGGCCATCAATCGCTCCTATGCAAATTAAAGTTGAAGCTGACAAAAATTAAAACAAGACCATGAGAGCCAAAATACAACATTGAGTATGTCCACCTGAATTTGGAAACCATCTCAAGAATAGATTTGATGCATCGAACACTAATGACCAAAGACTAGACAAATTGTGGGATGACATCATACATGAAGAAAGCAACGGTCATTAAAAAGACAGGGAAGAATGATAAGACCAAAATGGATGTCAGAAGAGACTCTGAAACTTGCTCTTGAACATGCAGTAACTAAAACAAATGGAAGAAATGATGAAGTAAAAGAGCTGAACAGGAGATTTCAAAGGGCACCTCGACAAGACAGGGTAAAGTACTACACTGAAATGTGTAAGACTTGGAGTTAGAAAATCCAAATGGAAGAATATGCTCAGAATTTCTCAAACTGAAAGAACTGAAGAAAAAATTCAGGCCCGAGTTGCAATTTTGAAGGACTCTATAGGCAGACTATTGAACAACACAGGAAGCATCAAAAGCAGATGAAAGGCATACAGAGTCACCATCCCAAAAGGGATTAGTTGATGTTCAACCATGTCAGGAGGTAGCATTTGATCAAGAACTGCTGGTATTGAAGGAAGAAGTCCAAGAAGAACTGCTAGTATTGAAGGAAGAAGTCCAAGTTGCACTGAAGGCATTGCTAAAAAACAAGGTTCCAAGAATTGACAGAATAACACTTAAGATATATCGACAAACGGATGTAGCACTGGAGGTGCTTACTCATCTATACCAAGAAATAAGGAAGACAGCTGCCTGGCCACCTTCCTGGAAGAGATCCATATTTATGCCTATTGCAAAGAAAGGTGATCCCACAGAATGTAGAAATTATAGAATATCATTAATATCACACGCAAGCAAAATTTTGCTGAAGATCATTTGAAAACGGCTGCAGCAGTATATCAACAGGGAACTGCCAGAAATTCAGACTGGTTTCAAGAGAGGATGTGGAACCAGGGATATCATTGCTGATGTCAGATGGATCCTGGCTGAAACAGAGAATACCAGAAGGATGTTTACCTGTGTTTTATTGACTATGCTAAGGCATTCGACTGTGTGGATCATAACAAATTATGAATAACATTGTGAAGAATGGGGATTCCAGAACACTTAATTGTGCTTATAAGTAGCCTTTACGTATATCAAGAGACAGTTGTTTGGACAGAACAATGGGATACTGATTGGTTTAAAGTCAGAAAAGTTGTGTGTCAGGGTTGTATCCTTTCACCATAAATATTCAGTCTGTATGCTGAGCAAATAATCTGAGAAGCTGGACTATATGAAGAAGAATGAGGCTTCAGGATTGGGAGAAGACTCCTTAACAACCTGCATTATGCAGATGACACAGCCTTACTTGCTGAATGAAGACCAGAGACCACAACCTTCGTATGGATTGCACCTCAACATAAAGAAAACAAAAATCCTCACAACTGGGCCAGTAAGCAACATCATGATAAACAGAGAAAAGGTTGAAGTTGTCAAGGATTTCATTTTACCTGGGTCCTCAACCAACAGCCATGGAAGCACAGTTGAGAAATCAAAAGACACATTGCATTGGGTAAATCTGCTGCAAAGGGCCTCTTTAAATTGTTGAAAAGCAAAGATGTCACCTTGACGACTAAGGTGCACCTGACCCAAGCCATGGTATTTTCAATCGCATTATATTCATGTGAAAGCTGGACAATGAATAAGGAAGACCAAAGAAGAATTGACACCTTTGAATTGTGGTGTTGGTAAAGATTATTGAATACACCATGGACTGCCAAAAGAACAAACAAATCTGTCTTGGAAGAAGTGCAACCAGAACGCTCCTTAAAAGCAAGGATGGCGAGACGGTGTCTTACATACTTTGGACATGTTGTCGGGAGGGATCAGTCTCTGGAGAAGGACACCATGCTTGGCAAAAGACAGGGTCAGCAAATGAGATAGATTGACACAGTGGCTGCAACAATGAGCTCAAGCATAACAATGATTGTAAGGATGGTGCAGGACCGGGCAGTGTTTTCTTTTGCGCGTAGGGTCGCTATGAGCTGGAACTGACTCAACGGCATCTAACAACTAACAACATGCCAAGAAATTTGGAAGAGAGCTACCTGGCCAACCAACTAGAAGAGGTCCATAGTTATGCCCATTCCAAAGAAAGGTGATCCGAAAGAATGCAGAAATTATCAAACAATATCATTAATACCACACATAGGTAAAATTTTGCTGAACTTGATTCAAAAGCAGTTGCAGCAGTACATTGACAGGGAACTGTTAGGAATTCAAGCCAGATTCAGAAGAGGAAGTGGAACAAGGGATATCATTGCTGATGTCACATGGATCTTGGCTGAGATAGAGAATACTATAAAGATGTTTACATGTGTTTTATTGACTATACAAAGGCATTCAACTGTGTGGGTCCTAACAAATTGTGGAGAGCATTGTGAAGAATGGGAATTCCAGAACACTTATTGTGCTCTTGAGGAGCCTGTATAGTAGACCAAGAGACAATCGTTCCAACAGAGAAGGGGGATACCGCATGGTTTAAAATCAAGAAGAGTGTGCATCAGGGTTGTATCCTTTCACCATATTTATTCAATCTGTCTGCTGAGCAAATAATCTGAGAAGCTGGACTATATGAAGAAGAATGAGGTATCAGGATTGGTGGGAAACTAAACAACAACGTCTGATATGCAAATGACACAACCTTCCTTGCTGAAAGCGAAAAGGACTTGAAGCACTTACTGGAGATCAATGACTACAGTCTTCAGTATGGATTACACTTCAACATAAAGAAAACAAAAATGCTCACAACTGATCCAATAAACAACCTCATAATAAATGCAGAAAAGATTTATGTTGTCAAGGGTTTCATTTTACTTGGATTCACAATCAACTCCCATGGAAGTAGCAGTCAGAAAATCAAACAACGTATTGCAATGGGCAAATATGCTGCAAAAGACCTCTTTAAAGTATTAAAAAGCAAACATGTCACTCTGAGGACTAAGATGTGCCTGACCCAAATCATATTTTCAATTGTTTCATATGCATTGATAAGCTGGACAATGAATAAGGAAAACTATAGAAGAATTGATGCCTTTGAATTATAGTGTTAGTGAAGAATATTGAATATACCATGGAATACCAGAAGAACAAACAAGCCTGTCTTGGAAGACACACAGCTAAAGTGCTTCTTGGAAGTGAGGATGGCGAGACTTGTCTCAAGTACTTTGAGCAGAGGATCAGGAAGTGTTTTTGTTCTGTTGTAAATAGGGTGCTATGAGTCAGAACCAACTCAACAGCACCTAACAACAGCAACATATACAACTAAACATTCCAAATAAAAGAAGGATTAAATAAATTATATTATAAGCAACTATGTATTTATGGAAATGATAATTTTAAAGATAATTACATGGAAAATGTGATGTAACAGTCATTCATGGGGAAGAGTGTGATAATATCACTCACCCATGAAAAGTTGAATGCAAAATGTACAGCATGATTAAAACTAAGGTTAAAAAAATAGGCATAGGACAGAGATATGAAAGAAATTTTTTTGTTTAAATGGAAGAATTCAAAATTGAGTAGCAGAGGGGGAGTTTTTAATTTGGTTTGTTTTGTTACTTTTTTCTGTTGATAAATGGTATAATGTGAAAACCTAAATAATAACTAAATTATTCTGAAAGCTATTAATAAAATCAATTAACTGTAATCTCCATGAGGATAGGCATCTTGCCTGTTTTCATCACCTTTTATCAGCAATGCCTGTCACGGTGCCAAAAACCAATAAATATTTGTTAACTGAATAAGTAAACAAAATAAGTGACTCGTCTACATTTTTAAATTGATTTTGTAGGAGACAGGATGAAACCACTTCCATCAGTAACATGTATGTGACTGAGAAAAGAAGGCCTGCTCTACTAGAAGGAACAATTAGAAACATATCCCCAGCTGAGGGCTGTGAAGACCATGGTCTCAGGGAACATCTAGCTCAATTGGCATACAGAGTTTATAAAGAATATGTTCTACATTCTACTTTGGTGAGTAGTGTCTGGGGTCTTAAAAGCCTGTAAGCGGCCATCTAGGATACTCCACTGGTCTCAGCCCTCCGGGAGCTAGGAAGAATGAAGAAAACTAAAGACATAACGGGAAGATTAGTCCAAAGGACTAATGGACCACATCTACCATGGCCTCCATCAGACTGAATCCAGTGCAATGAGATGGTGCCCAGCCGCCACCAATGACTGCTCTGACAGGGATCACAATAGAGGGTCCCAGACAAAGCCGGAGAAAAATGTAGAACAAAATTCCAACTCAAAAAGAAAGACCAGACTTGCTGGCCGGACAGAGACTGGAGAAACCCTGAGAATATGGCCCCCAGACACCCTTTCAGCTAAATAATGAGACCACTCCTGAGGTTCACCCTTCAGCCAAAGACTGAACAGTCCCATGGACCAAAACAAAACTAAAAGGGCACACCAACCCTAGGGTGGGGACTGGAAGGTAAGCGGGAACAGGATAGCTGGTAATGAGGAACCCAGGGTTGAGAAGGGAGAGTGTTGACATGTCATGGGGTTGGTAACCAATGTCATACAACAATGCGTGTACTGTTTGATGAGAAACTAGTTTGTTCTGTAAACTTTCATCTAAAGTTCAATTAAAAAGAGAAACACACACGCACAACGAAATTATAGAACTTCTCTAAACTTTTCAGGTTTTTATATTTAGTTTGAGACAGTGAGTCATTTCCACTTTGTTACTTGACTTCAATATGCTCTTCTTGGCACATTTTGTGCCTGAAAAATATGGCTTAAATGAGGACAAATTATTTAGAATTCATATGTGTGTGATTTTTCTCTCACCCAAATTTATTTCATCAAACTGATAATTACTTTCCTAGAAATTTAAGATATGGAAATAATTGAGTTCTTATGCAAAGAATCATTTGCTGTTGTTGTTAGCTGCCGTAGAGTCAGCTGACTCAGGTTGACCCCGTGTACTACACAACAAAACATTGTCTAGTCCTAAGCCATCTTCACCATCGTTGGTACGCTTGAATCCATTGTGACCACTGTGTATTTTGACTGCCTCCCAACATAGGAGACTCATCTTCCAGCACTCTATCAGACAATATTCTGTTATAATCCATAAGGCTTACATTGGTTAATTTTCAGAAGTAGATTGGCAGGCCTTTCTTCCCAGTCTGTCTTAGTTTGGAAGCTCCCCTATAACCTGTCCACCATGAGTGACCCTGCTGGTATTTGAAATACTGGTGGCATAACTTCTAGCATCACAGCAACATGCAAGCCACCACAAACTAAGTGATGGGTGATGGAGAGAATCATTAAGAGATACACAAATATCATATGTTTTAATTCAGGTGGCCGTTATGTTTAATGTCACTGATTTTCAATATTGAGAAACTTGGAAATCCCTACCATAGTTTTCACAGTGGGATGTCACTATTTTTCTCCTTTCCTAGTTTTAGATGCGAGAAATTTCTCAGAATCTTAAAATGTTTAAATTTTTTTTCCTAAAAAGAAGGAAGGGGGAAGGGGGGGCGGGAAACAGCTAACTCACTTATCATGCTACCTAGATGTCTCCACAAATTCCAGGGAGTCAGTTTCTGTTCTTGGCAGGTATTTCCTACTAAGAACCAGTACCCAGTGCTGTCAAGTCGATTCCGACTCATAGCGACCTAAGAGTTGGCCTAATTCCTGTCCTATTGTCCTTTACCACCTCCAGACGCACCGTCTTCCATTCACTGCAGACTGAAAAATGCCTCCTGTCAGAAACGACTTCAGTGTCCAAGAATGGAAAGACGTTTCCTGCTGTTTGCCTGACATCAGAGGACCTGATTGCTCCACACCTGCCCAGTTTGGGGTGGTCAGCAGGGTCACTGAACCTTTTGGCCTGGAGCTGGCATCTCCCAATGTGTCTTCCAGGAAGGTCCCCTCCCCAATGATACCTTCCAGCTTCTTTAGCTTCACCTGGGTTTCTCTGGTCCTGGCCCAGGCATCCATCCTTGACCAGTACTATTAATCAGAATTTTGGCACATTCATTGAATATAGCTGAAGAAAGTATTCATATGTTTTTAGGATAAATGATAACACAATGTCTGAGTTAATAGAAAAAAAAAAAGATACAAGTATATACTGTTTGGATCAACTATTTGAAAAAAAAATTTAAATAAATGGTTGAATTACCATGCAAAACAGAAAAAAGAAACATATCCCCAAAAGACATGTGCTTGCTGCGTCTTGAAATTGGCTCCACCGTGGTCAACTGTGTGGTCCAGCCAGACTTAATGAACCCCCAAACTCCTAACTGGAAGAGACAGAGAAACTAGCCAATCTCTAAAAGTGCTTCCAACTCTGAGATATGATTCTATGACTTGGATTAGAAGAGGAAGGAGAGGGATTAATTCCCAAACTAACTGTCATTGTCACAAGGACCAGACCCTTAATTTGCCAACCAGAATGGCCCAAGACAAAATTCTGCACTCCAGGTGAGTAACTTTCCTCAAAGCAAATTTGATTATTGTTTCTATTCACAGCTCACCTCTCAGTTCCAGGCTTTGTTCCCTGATCTGGCAGTGGAAGAAGTGTTTAAGCTTTGAGCAAGACCGTGAGAACATGAAATGCTGTCTACTCTCCATTTTATTGCCCATACTCCTGCAACAGGGGACTGCAAAGTTTAAAGATTTTTCATGATGTCAAAGTTGCCTCCAAATCAGCCTTGCCTACTAAGCTATTCCCTGGGGAAATGGTGATATACTCATATTCCAGTATGGACATCTTCACACATAGTCTGTTTTCCAGAAATTTTTTAACTTCCCCAAGTCCTGCTTGTATACAGTATAATTGCTTCATGCTAGACGGCACTGGGTTGTTTAGTATAAGATACTCCTGCACCCTGAACAGAGAGTAACTCAAGACCCTGACAAACTTGTACACTATCCAAAATATGTTTGCAGATTTTTCCCTCTTGCCTATAAAATAGCATTAAAGGAAATGTCTTACTCCATAATACAACTGTCAAAGCATTTAAGTGACTTGCACCTCACCATCACCATCACCAAAATCGTAATGTGCCCTTCTTGTCCAGGGTCCAAATCGTAGTTTTCTCAGGGTATTCAACAGATATTTGGGCAACACACTGAGAAGATGCAGCTACTGGGGGTTTTTTTAATCAACTTTCCTGAAAAGGACAATAACTTCCACTTATTTTCAGATATAATTTCTGTATCGTAAGTAACTTCAACAAATAAGATTCTATCCACTGAAATCACCAAGTAAATTCTTTCGTGGTTACTTTCAATAACGGCAGGAAGGAGCTGGAAATGAGTTCCAGATTCCAGGTAGCAGAGTAGGGTGGAATGACAAAGTATCTGGAGGGAGCAAAATGAATACCTTTATGAACTAGAAATTGGGAATGATTGGAATGTCTCCTCATGGGTATCCCTATCATATACCATACCAGTTGCCATTGAGTCAGCTTTGCAAACCCATGTCAGAGTAGAACTATGCTCCAGGGGGTTTTCAATGGTTAATTTTTTGGAAGTAAATTTCCAGGCTTTTCTTCCGAGATGCCACTGGCTGGACTTGCACCTCTGACCTTTCAGTTAGCAACTGAGCACATTAATCATTTGCACCACCCAGGGACTTCATGGGTAGCCCTGCTGATTTCTCAATTCATAATCATATGATGTGAAAGAAAGGGTACGTATTTTAGTAACAGATTAAGCTGGGGTTGAATGGTGCTCTGCCATTGCTCATTGCATGATATTAGAAGTATTCCTGAGCCTCCTGCTCCTCACCTGAACCACTGAAAACAATACCCGCCCACAGGATTGTTATGGTTAAATGACGTAGCATGCAATAGTTCCTGGCACACCATAACTCTTAATAAATATAGCTTAATTTTCTTTCCTTCTATATTGAACTTTAAATTCTTGGCAGGCATTAAGCTTGTTTCAAGCATCTTTATATTCCATAGATCCTTCCTAATAGTGATTTTCCAAGAAATATCTGTTAAGCAAAGAAATAAATAAAACGAATAAAGTTAGAGACCACCCTCTAATTCCTAGCATAGAATTATCAATGACTACATCTGTAAAAGTAAGCCAGTACCATGCCTTATAAAGGCATTTTGAAAAATCATAAATTTATTCTTGACATTTTGACATTTTAGGCTTCAATGAGACATACAGGTGCATATAGGTCTAGTGCTTAGGAGAACAATCTGTGCTGGAGACACAGATTTGGGAGTCACTGGTACCTAACTGAAAGAGTGGAAAGGTAGATGCATAGAAGAAGGCAAAAGGCCATGTCAAAATTCAAGAGAGGTCAACCCTGAAGACAAAGGAGCATCCAAAGAAACAGAAGGAAAAACAAGTGTGGTGTCACAGAAGCCAAGAGATAAGAAAGTGTCTAGAAGGAAAAGAGTAGTCAGTAATACCAAATGCTGCTCAGAAGCCCAGTAAGACCAGAACTAAAGGAATGGACCTTGAAGTTAGGCTTGGTCAACTGCTGCAGTCACGGTCACCTCTGCATGGTCCTTCACTTCCAGCTTCCTCTCTAATCTGTCTTCCCTATCAGAATTATTTGTCTCAAAACCCAACCTGATCATGTATTTTCCCTTCTAAAAACCCTCTTATGCCTCTCCATTTCTCACAAAACCCTAACTCCTTAGAAATTCAGGCACAACCCTCCAAATTTATTTCATTCATACACTTTCAGCTCTAGCTCCTCCCCCAAAAACTCATCTGCTGCCAAAAATTTGTGTATACTTCAGCCTCAGGTCTTCTCCTTCCTTCTGTCTGTGGCTTTCTATTTCTTCTTCAAGATTGAGCTGAAATGTCATGTTACTTGGAAATCTTCACTGAGTCTCTTGAGCTAAACACCCCCATTTCTGTGCACCATGGCAATTTGTACACTTACCAGGGATTCCACGTGTGGCTGCACAGCTTGTGTTCTGTGTAAGTAAAGATAGCAACCCCGACTATAGTACAGATCTCATAGCGCCAAATGTAATCATCAGCTTACTTCTCTTTCACCCCATTAGATATAAATTCTTCAAGAACAGAGCTAGGGTCTCATTCACCTTTATAACCCAATCATAGAGCAAAGCTCTCAACAAAGGTTTGCATTGTTCTTGTGTAATATTGTGATGCCAAATAAATCATAACAGAGAAGACAGGGTAAGTGAGTTTACATGTATATGCAATTCAAATGGCCACACGTACCTCAGAGTGATGGGGTCCTGTTTAAATGATTCCATTTTTGCCATTTCTCACTAAAATTGGTGGGCAAAGTTTTATAGGACTTAAATACCCTGGGAATGCTAGCCCACAATAATTCAGGGACTGAATTTTCAGTTGATCCTGGCTTCTCAATTATTGGACTACTTCATAGCATTTCCATCAGATATTACTAGAACACAACAAAAAAATGAAATTCACAATGATTTATAATAGAACCAATCATCAACTCCTATTTAAGGAAATTTAGATAATAGCTTAAAATGTGATTTGGTGACTTTTTATGAGCATTATCTGTAAATTCACATAATTGGAAAAATTACAAATGAGCTGAGAATATGCACTGAATACATAATGTTTAGCTGTTTGGTTTTTTTTTTAATTAACAATTTTTAAAACCAGTCTTACAAAACCCTAGCTTTTATCCTATTCATGTGCAAAAAACTTACAAATTTGGCTTCTAAAGCACGTGTGAGTCTTTTCAAGCATTTTCTTTCATAATACACTTGAATCACCCAGACTATATTTAAAACTACAATATGATCATTGTTTATTGTTCTTTCACTTACTGTAAGGTGTATTTTTGTTTAATTTTATCTATAAAGTATTAATAGGCTGAAATTTTTGCCAAGTGGTCAAGGATTTTTTTTTTTCTTTAGCAAATTGTATCAAATTTTAAAATGTCCTCCTCAAGGTCAATAAATAAGATTTTAAATTCACACAAGACATAAAGTACACCCCAGGAAATGAACAAAATTTTAATTTATATCTACAATTTTTAGATAGAAACATCCCCATCATAATACAATCTTAATTTCACTGAGACAAATTTAATTTATAAAGTTGCAGAATAGGTCAAAAGCTAATCCAGCTTAACTCCAATATACAAAGAAAATATAGTGCCTTTATTTTCTTATTCTTATAAACTCAGTCTCTTCAAGATTAAATAAAAACTGGTTGCTGTCGAGTCAATTCTGACTCATAGCAACCCTACAGGGCAGAGTAGAACTGCCCCATAGAGTTTCCGTGGAGCACCTGGTAGGTTCAAACTGCCAGCCTTCTTGTTAGCAGCCATAGTTCTTAACCATTACACCACCAGGGTTTCTAGGATGGCTCTAGGACACAGGATTTTCCTGACTACTAAAATCACATGTTTCCTGGTGTCTAGACATCTGCAGTCTGTGTTAAACTGAGTTACTTTAGCACTATGATGGTGAGTTCTGTTGAAATATAAAAGTAAAGAGTTTATTGAAGGAATAGAATGATTATGAATGAAAATGCTAAGTATTCTAATGCTTAAAGAGAGAAAAAGGGTTTTGATTCAGAAAGGCTGTGACTTTGTAACACTAGCTTATTCTAGTTACAAGTCTTAAAGGGATTATCTTCTTAGAATCAGTTTAGCCACCAAAGTCACATGTTTAACGCTATGTCTGACACCTTTACAAAACTGAATAATCTCTTAACGTCAACAATTCTAACTACAAATTTGAAATAAGCAGAGCAAGGTGGGCAAAACTTCATCTTTCTGCAGGACTGCTGGTATCTGAGTCAGAGGTACAATGGAAAATTTTACAGAAGATAGGCTGTATTGTATGACAGAGGTTTTCTTTAAAAACAAAATGGAGTCACTTAGGACAAGAAGAAATTTTGGCCTAAACCTTAGCCAGAAATCCCAGTCTGGCAGTACCCTTGGTTTTGGAATGCTCTTTCTCAACTATAAAAGGCTGGAATGTGACTTCATTCATGGAGATTTGCCTTTTTTTTTTTTCCTTTAACAGTAACTTTGTTGAGATACTATTCAAAAGCCACACAATCCTCCTATTTATAGTGTTCAACTCAGTGGTTTCTAGAATGTTCACAAAGTTGTGCAACCGTCACCACAATCAAGTTTAGAACATTTTTATCACCCAAAAAGAAACTCTGTACCCACTGGTAGTCTCTCCCCATACCTTTTCACACTTCCCACCGAACCTTAGGTAGTCACTAATCTGCATTCTGTCTCTATAGATTTGCCTATTTTGACATTTCATATAAGTGGAATCATATAATATGTGGTCTTTTGTGACTTCTTTCACTTAGCATAATGTTTTCAAGGTTCATCGATGTTGTAACATGTATCAGTACTTCATTCATTTTTATTGTCAAAAAATATTCCATTGTATGGATACACCAAATTTTATTTATCCATTTATTAGGTGTTGGACATTTGGATTATTTCCATTTTGGGGTTATTATCAGTAATGTAAAATGAATGTTTGTGCTCCATATTTGTGCCCATTTCAAAGAAAAGTGATCCAACAGAATGTGGAAATTATCAAACAATATCATTAATATCACATGCAAGTAACATTTTGCTGAAGATAATTCAAAAGCAGTTGAAACAGTACATCTACAAAGAACTGTCAAAAATTAAAGCCAGGTTCAGAAGAAGACATGGAATAAAGGGTATCTTTGCTGATGTCAGAAACCCTGGTGGCGTAGTGGTTAAGTGCTACAGCTGCTAACCAAACAGCTGGCAGTTCAAATCCGCCAGGCACTCTTTGGAAACTCTATGGTGCAGTTCTACTCTGTCCTATAGAGTAGCTATGAGTTGGAATTGACTCGACAGCACTGGGTTTGATTTGGGATTTTTTTGCTGATATCAGATGGATCTTGGCTCAAAGCAGAGCATACCAGAAAGATGTTTACCTGTGTTTTATTGACCATGCAAAGACTTCAATTCTGTGGATTGTAATAAATTATGGATAACATTGCAAAGAATGGGAATCCCAGAACACTTCACTGTGCTCATTAAAAACCTGTACGTAGATCAAGAGGCAGTTGTTTGAACAGAACAAGGGGATACAGTGTGGTTTAAAGTCAGGAAAGGTGTATGTCAGGTTGTATCATTTCACCATACCTATTTAATCTGTATGCTGAGCAAATAATCTAAAAACCTGGACTATATGAAGAAGAATGGGGCATTAGGATTGAAGAAAGACTCATTAATAACCTGTTTTACGAAGATGACACAACCCTGCTTGCTGAAAGAGAAGAGGATTTGAAGCTCTTATTGATGAAGATCAAAGATCACAGCCTTCAGTATGGATTACACCTCAACATAAAGACAAAAATCTTCACAGCTGGACCAATAAGGAACATCATCATAAACAGGGAAAAGATTGAAGTTGTTGAGGATTTCATTTTACTTGGATCCACAATCAACATGCATGGAAGTAGCAGTCAAGAAATAAAAAGAGGATTGCATTGGGAAAATTTGCTGCAAAATACCTCTTCAAAGTGTTGAAAAGCAAAGATGTCACGCTGAAGACTAAGGTGTGCCTGACTCATGCCATGGTGTTTTCAATCATCTCGTATGCATGTGAATAAGGAAGACTGAAGAATTTAGGTCTTTGAATTGTGGTGTTGGTGAAGAATATTGAATATACCATGGACTGCCAAAAGAAGGAACGAATCTGTTTTGGAAGAAGTACAATCAGAATGCTCCTTAGAAGCAAGGATGTCAAGACTATATCTCACATACTTTGGACATGTTATCAGGAGGGACCAGTTCCTGGAGAAGGACATCATGCTTGGTAGAGAGCCAGTGAAAAATTGGAAGACCCTCAACAAGATGGATTGACACTGGCTGTAAAATGGGCTCAAACATAACAATGATTGTGAGGATGGAGCAGGACCAGGCAGCGTTTTGTTTGTTGTACATTGGGTCGTTATGATTCGGAACCTACTCCACAGCACCTAACAATGACAACATGATAACTTTATGTTTAACATTTTGAGAAATTGCTAGACAGTTTTCCAAAGCAGCTGCACCATATTATAATCCCACCGGCAGTGTATAAGAGATCCAATTTCTTCATATTCTAGCCAAGACTTGCTATTATGTGTTGTTTTAGGCTCGGTTCTCCAGAGAAGCAAATCCAGTAAAGTGTATAAATATATGTAAAGGGAGATTTATGTTAAGAAAATGACTCACATGGTTGTAGAGGCTGGGACGTGGGTCAGGCTGGAGGATTCTCCTGATTCATGTAGCCGCAGGGGCTGGTGAACCTGAGATCTGCAAGTCAGACAGCAGGGCTCTGGCTACATACTGCAAAGACCGACAAATCCCAAAATTTACAGGCAAGATGGCAGGTGAGCTGCTAGCTCAAGTTCCAAGAACCGGAGGTCAAACAGGAGCCAGCTGCAGGATCTAGTGTGAGCAAAAGCCTACAAGCCTCTCCAGAAAGTTGGCTTACATTGGATTCAGGCCACACCTCCAAGGAAGCTCCATTTTAACTGATTGGCTACTCACAGGCAGATCCTATCATAGAGGTGATCAGATTATATCAAATCTTATCATGGAAGTGATCATATCATCATACAACTGCCAAACTACATCATAACTGCCAAACCACTGAGATCATGGTCCAGTCAAGTTGGCTCACAACCTTAACGATCAGACTTTTTTCTTTTTTTTATAGTGAGGTTTGAATTTTTAAGATGTAATTCAAGACTCGAAATGCAAGGTCATGCAGCAGTTCCTGTGGCTTATCATTAGAAAAATCACCTCAGCCTGTTGACTATAAGCTTAGGTATACTGTAATTAGCCCCCCACAATATTTTTCCACATTGGGCTGTGAAGGATTAGTCAAGAATTGGAATTGAGATCACGAGGTGCATTGGACCGTAACCAGTTCATATGAGGATAGTCTGTGATTTCCCGTTAGAGTGAACTTAATGTCCATGAGGAGTAAGCGCAAAGCTTTTGGCATGGAAACTAAAGTCCGCAAATACTTTTTTTTTACTGCAGTCTTTTCTTCATTGTTGTAAAAATATACATAACACAACATTCGTCAATTCAAAATTGTTCACATCCACAATTTAATGACTCTAATTACTTTAATCATGTTGTGCAAGCCCTTCTCTCTTTTTTTAGTATCTTAGTATGGTTTAGGCGAAAATTTACAGAGCCATTTAGTTTCCCATTCAACAACTTACACACAGCTTGTTCTTTGACATTGGTTGCAAACCCCCCCCCCCGAATGTCTCAGCACTCTCCCCACTTCCTTCCTAGGTTCCCCATGTCCATTCGCCCAGCTTTCCTGCCCCTACGATTCTTCTGAACTTTGCTTTTGGACAAATGCTGCCCTTTAGGTCTTGTATAGTTGATTGTTCTGAGGTGTACATTCCTCACTGGTGTTATTGTTCATTTTATAGGCCTGTCTATTGTATGGCTATAGCGTGATCTCTGGGAGTGATTTCAATTCCAAGTTTGAAGGATATCTAAGGGCCAAAGTCTCAGGGATTCCACCAGTATCTCTTAGACCAGTAAGTCTGGTCTTACTTATGAGTTTGAATTTTATTCTACATTTCTCTCCCACTCTCCATGATGTACTATTGTGGTCTTGGTCAGAGCAGTTAGTAGTGGTAGCCCTGCACCATATAGTTCTTCTGGCCTCAGGCTAGTGGAAGCCATGGTTCATGTGGTCTATTAGTCCTTTGGACCAATTGTTTCCTTGAATCTTTGGTTTTCTTAACTCTGCTTTGCTCTGGATGAAAACAGACAATTGTTATATCTTAGATGGCTGCCTGCAAGCTTTTAAGACCTCAATTGCTACTCACCTAGGTAGGGTGTAGAACATTGTCTGTATGTATTATGATATGCCGATTGACCTAGATGTCCCCTGAAATTATGGTCCCTAGCCCTCAAACCCAGTATCTCAGTGCTAGAAGGTGTATGGTTATGGATAAGCAGCTTTCATGACTGTGTTTCCTGAGCACACTCTTGTAGGTGTATTTCCATATGCCCCTTCCACCCCTGTTCAGCTTAGGTAGATATGTACACTCGTACATTATTGTTTGTTATTACTGCTGTTGCAGGATTGTATATGCATTAGTATTTACCATTGTTGCCTTTTACTCTTGCATGCCTTTCAGTGTCTTCTTTTACCTTAATTATGTTGTGCTGACTTTCCCCATGTTGTATTACCTCAAATAGTTTTGCACGTTTCAGTTGGTACCTCTATAACTAAATAATAGGTGGGTGTTGCCAAATACGGAACAAAAAGTCTAAAAGTTTCTTTGCTACTATCAGAACAGTTGCTTTACAGCAATGAAAGGTTTCTAACCAACCAGGAAACAGAGACACAGTAGTAAGGAGATATTCATAGTCACATGAAGAAGGTAATGACTGAAATCCATTTGTACATATATGTTCAAAAGAGTTGAAAACTTTTGCCTATGTCAGTGTCCCACTTTTACAATTTTCCCAAGATGGTGGGTTTGATGAATGGGACATGCAGCAAAGATAGCCTCTGCAATCTTATTGAAGCATCCTCACCAATGGTTATATATATATTTTTGAATTTTATTTTTCAAGGTGAGTCATAGTGTGTAATGTTCTTAAGAGGTTATATTTCAGCATCTTGGGGCAAAGCAGGAGACCATCTTGGTGCCACGACTGCTATTTGGAAGGAAAGAACAATTTGATCTTTTCCAATGTATTGTTTCAGAATCAAGTGCTTAATACTGTAGTGAGCTTAAGACCTAATGACAACAGTCAGGAGTTAGTTTTGGTCTTGACTCTTGGATTTGTTGCACAGCCTGGAGGTATTAAACAGCTCATTTAGAATAGTAAAATCTGCTAAAGTGTTACCCTTTGCTTCTTGGGTCTGCTTTTTGGTGTGAGGCTCAATCTTAACTACAGCCAGTTCCTTTGGAAGAAGTAAGGAATCTAATAGGACTTTCATGTAACTGCTGTGTTTGATTGCAGTACCACATGCAGTTAAGAAACCATGTTGCTGCCAAAGCATATGAAATCATAAACCACTCCCAAAACATATTGGCAGTTTGTACAGATACTTGCTCTCATCTCTACCTAACAGACAAGCCTTAGTAAATGTTACAGTTTCAGCAACATATACAGATTTGGCCCATGGGAAAGGATAATATTCAGGCAAGTTTGAGTGGTTTGTGGCTACAAACCCAGCCTGATAGCCTCTTTGTTCTCTTCTCAAATAGGCTCCATCCACAAACAGTCCTATACCTGGGTTGTCCAAGAAAGTTTCTAGAAGATCAGAGAGAAGCATGGAAAATTCTTAAATAAGTGTGCAACAATCTTGAGGTTCTCTATCTGTAGGAGAGGAAAAAGAGCAAAGGGGTGTTAGCAGCTACGATGATAAACAAAAATACATGTGGATGAGAAGAGAAGGATTTCATAGGAGATCAGTGTAGAAGCTGAAAAACATTGAATGTTTTCAATCAAGAGTAAGACCTGAATAGCATAAGGGACCATGAGGTTAAGTAAAGATCCTAAGACTAAATCAGCAGAAGCCTCAGTTAACTTTGTGGCTGCTTTCACTGCACATAAAAAAGGAGGGTAGGCTTTTGCTATGGGGTAAAGTGAAAGGTATATGTTATTAGTTAACAAAGTTATACTGGAATATAGTGGGTCCTAATCCCTTCTGAGTGGTCTTATAAAAAAGGACAGACATGGAAACACAGTCACATACAGAGGGAAGACAGGATGTGAGGATTTGTCTACAAGCAAAAGAATATCAAGGATTGCCAGCAGCCACCAGAAACTAGGAGAGAGGAATGGAACAGTTTCCTTCTGAAAGGTTTCAGAAGGAATTTTCATGGTTAATACCCTGATTTGGACTTCTAGCCTCCAGAATTGTGGGAGAATAAATTCCTGTTCTTTAAAATCTTCCACTTTGTGGTATTTTTGATGGTAGTTTCAGCAAACTGAAACAGTGTTTGGTATCAAAAAGTGGGGTGATATTTTAACAAATATCTAAAAATGTGGAATGAGCCTTGGAATTAGGAAATAGAAGCCAGACAAGTTTTGAGGCACTTGATAGTAAAAGCTTAGATTGCTTTGAAGAGATTGTTGGTAGAATTATGGATTTAATAGGTAGGTGTTTCTGGGGAGGACATAAAAAGAAGTGAGGAGAACTATAGAGAATGCTTCTATTGTCATGAACAGAACATTGCCAGAAATGTGAAGTTAAATATTCTTCTGATGAGGGCTTAAAAGGAAATGATGAACATGTTATTGAACACTGGAGGAAAGTATCCTTCTTATAAAGTGGCAAACAACTTGGCTGAATTATGTCCAAATGTTTTGTAGACGGTAGAACTTGTATGTGATAAAATTGGATATTTGACTAAGGAGATTTTTAAGCAAGATCCCCTTGCTGCTTATAGTAAAGAGTGGTAGGAAACAGATAAATTGAGGCATAAACTCTTAAGCAAAAAGAAACTAGAACTTAAATATATGGAAAATTTTGTTGTAAAATTTAAGAAAGAATGCTCTGGAAAGGACATCAAAGATGTGGCTGAACAACCATTTGCTAAAGAAATTAAACATGTGACTTATGGATCCAATCAACCATCTCAGCAACAATGCTCTCAGTTTAGACTGAAAGGGACAGATATGGGATGAAATTAAGGAAAACTGGTTCCTGGGATTCTACAGGACAATGGAACTATTTGGCTGCAAACATCTGCCACCCTCCAAGAAAAAAAGGATGATTCAAGGAGCAGATCAGAGACCAGCAGGATGGCTGGCATGAGTGCATGGAGCTTGGCCACCACTTCCTCAGGTTCAGAGGATGGGACCACCATGTAGGTTTCAAAGGGAGGGGCCACCAACTCAGTTCCAGGGGATAGGGGCATCAAACTGTGGGCCAGCAAATCAGGTTCACCACCCAGAGTTGTAGGGTTGTGGCTACTACTGACATTGTGGACTGGGAGAATAGTACTTCCAAGGGCCAAGGGAGTGAGGCTTCTGTGCTAATAAGCTGGAAAAATAGGGCCACCACCCCAGTCCAAGGGAGCAGGACCAACATTTGGTGAGTCTGGAAAGTAGAACTGGTGCCCAAGGCTGAGGGTACTCTGCCCAGAATCTAGAGGGTGAGGCCTGCACCCAGAGTTCAGAGGGCAGTGCCATCACCCAGATGTGCCTGGAGAACAGAGGATTATTTTCAAACCTTGAGATCTAATGAGACTTTCCCTGCTGGGTTTCAGACTTGCTTGATACTTGTGAACCTTCTTTCCCTCCAATTTTATATTTTTGGAAAAGGGAATGTCTGCTCTATGCTAGTACTACTGTTATATTACGAAAGGGGGTAACTTGTATCCTAGGTTTCACAGGTTCACAGTTGGAAAGAAATTTTGCCCCAGAATGGACTATATCCAGATTATTACCCTATACTTGATTTGGATGATTCAGGAGACGAGTTTCTGGACTTAGAGTAGATCTAGAAATAGGTTAAGACTTGGGGATACTGAGATGAGGTGAATATATTTTGCACATTGGAAGGACATAATTTTTTAGGAGTCAGAAGGGAGAGTGTAATGGATTGAATTGTATTCCCCAAAAAGATATGCCGAAGTCCTAACTCTTGTACCTGTGAATATGACCTTGTTTGGGGAAATATGGCTTTTCTTTGCAGATGTTATCAGTTAGATTAATGATGTCATACAAAAGTATGATAGGTCCTAATCCTGTATGATCAGTGTGTCATAAAAAAAGGAAGACAAACACGGATATATAGTCACAAAGGAAAGACAGGATGTAAGGATCTGTTTACAAGCAAAAAAAAAAAAAAAAAAAAAAATGCCAAGGATTGCTGGCAACCACCAGAAACTGAGACAGAGGCATGGAACACTTCCTCTCTCAAAGCCTTCAGAGGAATTGACATAGCTGATACCCTGATTTAGACTTCTAGTCTCCAGAATTGTGAGAAAATAAGTTTTTGTGCTTGAAAGTCACCCACTTTGTGGTACATGTATCTTATTTTGGCAGCTCTAGGAAACTAACCAGTCCAGATGCTGTCAATTTGATTCCAACTCATGGTGACCACATGTGTGTAAGGTAGAACTGTGCTCCATAAGGTTTTCAATGGCTTTATTTTTCAAAAGTGATCTCCAGTCTTTTCTTCTGAGGTTGCTCTTGGGGACTAGAACCTCCAACTTTTTGGTTAGCAGCTCAGCATGTTAACCCTTTGCACCACGCAGGGACTCCCTAGGAAACTAAAACGCAATCTTTTGTCTTCTAACTAAATATACCACCTCAGGTTTAAAATCATAATGAAAAATTTGGTTTGGGTAGTTGTGATATCTTCACCTTGATTGAGAACAGAGTGTTCCCGGGGTGGTAGTTATGTGGTCTCTGGAATCAGGGATGGATTCTTTTATCCCCTCTTTATGGAACTGGATAAAAGCCTCAGGAATAGTTGCTAAGATATCATTACCAATTTTCATACTTTATCCACTCACAGTTAAATTTTTTCCCATTCTTTTAAATATCCTTTTGGTAATCAATTCATCCTGCTTTTTCAAAGCAAATTCTAGCATCTCAGGGTCCCACAAGGAAATGAACTAACTGGTAGAGATCAAGGAGTCCAAGGATAAATTCCCAAGACAATCCTTAAATGCTTCAATAAACTTGTCTTTCCTTTGATAGGAAAGTCTTTGGCTACAAGTTGAGATATAGGGGCCAGAGAGAAATTCAATCCAGAGATGGGTCAGAACAAGGAGAGGTGAGTATAAATTTGGATTTTACATCCTCCACATTTTTATTAGCCTTCCCTAAGGAGCACTGACTGGGAAATAGACCATAAATCGTTCATATACAAGTTCAAGTTGAAGCTGAAAAATTAAAACAAGCCCATGAGAGCCCAAGCATGACCTTGAGTATATCCCTCTGGAATTTGAAGACCATTTCAAGAATAGATTTGACACACTGAACACTAATGACAAAAGACTAGAGGAGTTATGGTCTGAAATCAAGGACATCATACATGAAAAAAACAAAAAGAAAAGAAAAAATGACACCAAAATGGGTATCAGAAAAATCTCTGAAACTTTCTCTTTAGCTAAGGCGAACTGATGAAATGATGAAGTAAAATTGCTGAACAGAAGATTTCAAAGGGCAGCTTGAGAACACAATGTACAGTATTATAACGAAATATGCAAAGACCTGGAGTTCGAAAACCAAAAGGAAAGAACACACTCAGCATTTCTCAAGCTGAAAGAACTGAAGAAAAAATTCAAGCCACGAGTTGCAATATTGAAGGATTTTTCGGCAAAAAATTAGAGCATACAGAAAGCATCAAAAGAAGGTGGAAGGAATACATGGAATCACTGTACCAAAAAAGAATTAGTCTACATTCAGCCATTTCAGGAGGTAGCTTATGATCAAGAACCAACGGTACTGAAAGAAGAAGTCCAATCTGCACTGAAGGCATTGTCGAAAAACAAGGCTCAAGGAATTGATGTAATACCAATTGAAATGTTTTAACAAATGGATGCCACCCTAGAAGAGCTCATTCTTCTGTGCCAAAAAATTTGAAAGACAGCCATCTTGCCAATCCATTGGAAGAGATCCGTATGTGTGCCCATTCCAAAGAAAGGTAACCCAAGAGAATGTAGAAATTATCGAACAATATCATTAATATCACATGCAAGTAAAATTATGCTGAAGATAATTCAAAAATGGTTGTAGCAGTACATTGAAAGGGGCTGCCAGAAATTCAAGCCAGATTCAGAAGAGGACTTGGAACAAGGAGTATCATTGCTGATGTCAGATGGATCTTAGCTGAAAGCAGAGAATAAAGAAAGATGTTTACCTGTGTTTTATTGACTATGCAAAGGCATTTGATTATGTGGATCATAACAAATCATGGATAGCATTGCTAAGAATGAGTATTCCAGAACACTTAAGTCTGCTCATACGGAATCTTACATAGACCAACAGGCAGTTGTTCGAACACAAGGGGATACTGCATGGTTTAAAATCAGTAAAGGAGTGCATCAGGGTTGTATCCTTTCATCATGATTGTTCCATCTGTATGCTGAGCAAATAATCCGAGAAGCTGGAGTATGTGATGAAGAACTTGGCATTGCAATTCAGGAAAACTCATTAACAAACTGCGATAGGCAGATGACACAAACTTACTTGCTGAAAGTGAAGATCACTTTCAGCACTTACCGATAAAGATCAAAGACCACAGCCTTCAGTACAGATTACACATAAAGAAAACAAAAACCCTCACAACTGGACCAATAAGCAACATCATGATGGACTGTGAAAAGATTCAAAGTGTCAAGGATTTCATTTTACTTGGATTCACAATCAACGCCCATGGAAGCAGCAGTTGAGAAATCAAAAGAAGAATTGCATTGGGCAAATCTGCTGAAAAAGACCTCTTTATAGTGTTAAAAAGCAAAGATGTCACTTTGAGGACTAAGGTGTGCCTGACCCAAGCCACAGTATTTTCAATCGCCTCATATATATGTAAAAGCTGGATAATGAATAAGGAAGACTGAAGAAGAATTGATCCTTTTGAATTACGGTGTTGGTGAAAAACTTTGAATATATCATTAACTGCCAGAAGAACAAACAAATCGGTCTTGGAAGAAGTACAGCCAGAATGCTCCTTAGCAGCGAAGATGGCCAGACTTCATCCCATGTACTTTGGACATGTTATCAAGAGGGATCAGCTCCTGAAGAAGGACGTAATGTTTGGTAAAGTAGAGGGTCAGCAAAAAAGAGGAAAATTCTCAATGAGATGAATTGACCTTGTAGCTAAAATAATGAGTTCAAACATAGCAATAACTGTGAGGATGGCCCAGGACCAGGCAGTGTTTTGTTCTGTTGTACATAGGGTCACTATGAGTCAGAAGAGACTCAGCGGCAAGTTGACAACGAGGAGTCCTTAAGGGAACTTAATTTGGAATTCTACTGTCTTGAGTTTTGGGTTTTTTTGTTTGTTTTCATTTTGCTTTGTTTTTTGTCTTTGAGAGGCCTCTTCATACCACTTAAAAATTTGTTGACCATTGACTATGTGGAAATTTTTAATCTTTTGAATCTAAGGCTCAATATAAGCAGATTATCTTACTCATTTTCCAAATTCCCCAGAAAGGACACTGAAGTTCTCAGTTGTCCGTGGTAAAGTTCTGCCAGAGCTTCCAATATTTAGTGATATTGATTCTATAATTAAGCTTATATTTAGATGTGTAAAAAGGCACGGCAGCAGTGTCTGACCTCCTCTAACTTCACAAGAGAAGGAGAATCAAGATCAACAGCCTAAGGCCGATTCCTATGAGGTACAGGTCAGACATGCCTCCTCTTTCCACCATTTTAACCAATTCTGACACCAACTGTCCCTCCCACAGCACTCTCAGCTCCTCCGCTGGGTTCAATAATTTATTGCAATGGCCACATAGAACTCACAGACAATACTCATGATTATGGGGTTTATTAGGGAAGTACCAGGTTACAATTTAGGTTCAGGAAAGCCTCTTTGCAGCCGTACTCACAGGCATGCCTCTCTCTGGCCCCTTGGCCTCTGCCCTGCTCAGGCAAGTGTTACAAAGCTCTTTTAGCTCTGCCTGTAAGTGCCCAGGTGCACCTAACTCTGCCAGGAAGCCTTGGCCCGAAGGTGCTTGGATTTCTCATTCCATGGGCCAAGAAGCCCACTGTGCCGTCTCCTGCTGGACTCTACTGCTCCTGTTTCTGTGTCTCTGCTTCTCCCTATCTTCTGGGTTACACTTTCTTTCTCTGTCTCAGTCTCTGGTTCTAGGAGCTTCTCAAGTGCAGGGGTCACAGGTCCAAAGGATACGCTCTGCTCTTGGCTCTGCTTCCTTCGTAGTGGTGAGATCCTCTCTTTCCCACCCCTGAGATGGCTCATTTCAAGCCCAGTGGAATGGCAAAACTGACCAATCCTCTTGGTGGGCCACAATTATCTTATTTACATAAATAGACCCACCCAATCACTTGGGTGGAAGTTATAAGACCTTGGTGAGAAAGGCCACACCAAAGCGATGCATTCATTGCAAGCAAGATGACTTGAACAAATAAAATCTGATTAGCAGTGAGAAACCACCTGAACCTCATATGAGAACCTCAATTCATGGAATAAATCAAATCAAGAGGCATATACCAAGGACAATAATGAGGAAGAAGTGGTTCAGGCTGAGCTGAAAAGGGGCCAGTCCTGTTCGACTCTTATCACTAAAATTGTGAAAGAAAATTGACCAGAGAGCCATTAGCACAAACCTTTATTCTATAATACTGAACATAAGAAGACTCCAAAGGAGCACCCGAACTTGAAGAAGGAGGGCAGAAGGTTTTACATGGCTTCAACAGGAGTGGGTTGGCCAGAGTTCAGCTTGACTTTAGCTGGAGAGAGGTCAGTAAAGTCCAGTTCATTTCAGAAATGACAGTAGAGAGATTATTCTCGTTTGGGCAGACTAAATTTTATTGAGAGGGGTGAAGAGGAAGAATTAGAGGTTAAAGTCATGTGCAAGAAGGGTTGGGAAGGAACAGCTGTGTTTGAGGATGGGATGGGGCGGGACAAGGATAGTCAATGGCCATAACAGAAAAATTCTGAAGTCTCAAATTCTTTGGAGTCTCTCACATTCAATAGTAGTAACACTTGTTTTCACAGGGGCCTTCGATACCTCCATTCAAAGTGATTTCCTTGACTGAGCCTCTTTAAAGTACAAAGAAAACAGTACTGTACTAAATTGTGGATAGGGAGTTGGGGAAGATCAGCAAGGCCATTTCTTTTGATTAGTTCCTCTTTTTAAAGATGAAATTTCTGAACCTTCAGAAATTCTGCAGGGTGGGATTCAATGGAAAAAGGTAAAAGTCCAGTACACAAATTCTCCCGTATTACTGCATATCCATATAAATATGAATTTTTTTTTCTTTTGTATAATTTAGTTATGCTGTTTTATCTGTAAAGATCCCAGGATAATGAAGCATAATCTTGAGAGGACAGAATTCAAAGTACTTGGATGTTTGCTTATTTTGGTTCAGGGGAATGCTGGCACCCTTAGAAAACCAGCCCTTAAATATGCAACATTGGAATGGAAATCAAGTGGGAAAAGGCATTGGTTCCGCTTACGTAAACCTCAGCTGAATATAACTTTCTCTTGACATTTCAGCTTTATTTTTTTGTTTTTTCTCATTCACTTTGGGTAGAAATAAGTGAAAAGATAGGATCCAAAAAAGGGGAAGGGGCAAAATTAAAAATATTTTCCACATGATTTAAAACCCTGGAAAGACTTCAGCTCTGGTTCAACCTGGGGTATAACTTGTCCACTTATTTTTGCTTTGAAGCATACAGCTGGTTCCTGAACTGAATGTTCATCCCTGCCCCTGTGAACAAGTCCCACTGCAGTTAGACATGAAATTATTGGAGAGGCTTCCATAAATCTGAGTCACTGAGGGCAAATCATGTTACTTTTGTCCTTTTCTCCCCTTCATGTCGTAATATGGGGAACATCTGCGTCAATTGGCATAACATAGTGCATAAAAACAATGTTCTACATCCTACTTTGGAGCCCTGGTGGTACAGTGGTTAAGGGCTCAGCTGCTAACCAAAGGTCGGCAGTTTGAATCCACCAGCGATTCCTTGGAAACTCTATACGACAGTCTAGTCTGTCATATAGGATCACTATGAGTTGGAATCGACTTGATAGCAATGCATTTGGGTTTACATTCTACTTTGGTGAATTGTGTCTGGGGTCTTAAAAGCTTGCCGGTGGCCATGTGAGATATAACTAGTGGTCTCTTCCTGTTCAGAGTAAAAGAGAGTGAAGAAAATCAAAGACTCGGGGGAGCAGATAGCACAGAGGACTAATGGACCTCATCCGTCATAGCTTACAGGACCCAAGACTAGAAGAATTAGATGGTGCCTGGCTACCACTTCTGACTGCTTTGACCAGGATCATAATAGAGAGTCCCAGACAGAATGGGAGAAAAATGTAGAACAAAAAATCAGATTCATAAAAAGACCAGACTTACTGACCTGATAAAGACTGGAGGAGCCCTGAGACTATGTTCCTAACAAACCCCCCTGACTTGGAACTGCAGTCATTCCCAGAAACCACCTTCCAGTCAAACAACACACAAGCCTATAAAACAATAACACCCAAAAAGAACATGCCCTGTAGAACAAAAAATTATACAAGATCAAAAGGGCCACATTTGCCCAAAAATAAAGATGGGAAAGCAGGAAGGGGTAGAAAAGCCAGACAAAAGGAAATGGGGAACCCACGGTAGAAATGGGGAGAGTGTTGACACAGCGTGGGGATTGCAACCAATGTCATGGAACACTTTGTGTTCAATTTGTTCAATGGGAAACTAGTTTGCTCTGTAAACTTTCACCTAAAACACAATAAAATATATATTTTAATCCTAATAAAGCATTGTTTCTGTCTTAAATTCAAAGTGGGTCTTAACATTTATAAAAAAAAAAAAAAACTTTTTTTTTTTTATAGATCTTTTCAAAAGTGGATCATTTCAGAAACTGCTTATTCTGACTTTGAGACAGATGTAGAGAAACATGTTGTAGGCATTACTTGTCTCAACATAAGAGTCTCATGAAGTATAAAACCCATTCACTCTTAAATTTAAGTCTTGTTTGAAGTTTATTTGACCTTGTTTATTCAATGTGCAAGGAGTGTAAAAAGAATGACTTCGTCCAAACCATTCATTTAATTGTTTTTGACTGCTTGGTGAGTGCACCATGTACCAGGCACGACAGTGTTTTGTGTTAAGAAAGTTAAATGTAGTTCTGAAATAGCAGAGAAACAGAGATTCTATTGTCCTAGTTTAATACAGAACTCATCAAGGTCAGGACACAGATGGGCATTATTGCAGTCATGTATCCCCAAGAAAGCTTTTCGCTAGTCATGTACTTCTTGGCACCAGTTGGTTCTTTCAGAATGTACATTTTCTTCTCTTTCATTTGCCTTTCAACTACTACATTCCACTAAGGGCAGTATTTAGAACAGCATTTTTTAATTGTTTCAAGAACACAAACTACAGAAGCTCTAAAGTTTTCAGGGCTATGCTTTAAAATTGCACAAAGGAAGATAACTTTTTTCTGTACCAAAAAGGAATAGTCTGCTTGAGAGAATTCAATTTAACAACCTACGCCAAGTAACACTTGTCTGTCAGTTTGATGTACTGTGGTGGCTTGTGTGTTGCTATGATGCTGGAAGCTATGCCACCAGTATTTCAAATATCAGTAGAGTCACCGTGATGGACAGGTTTCAGCTGAGCTTCCAGACTAAGGCTTGGAAAAAAGACTTGGCAATCTGCTTCTGAAAAAAAACTGGCCAGTGAAAACCTTATGGATAGCTGTCTTAGGCTGGGTTCTCTAGACAAGCAAAACCAGTACAGTATATAAATACATATATAAAGAGAGAGAGAGATTTTTATCAAGGAAATGGCTCACATGGCTGCAGAGGCTGCAACGTCCCAAGTCCATGGGTCAGAAAACAGGTTCCTCCTGATTCACATAGCTACTGGGGTTGGTGAACCCAAGATTGGCAGGCCAGAGAGCATGGTTGTTGCTCACAGGCTGTGAAGATCAACAAACCCCAAGGTCTGCAGGCAAGACCACAGGTAGGCTGCTAGCTCAAGTCCCAAGAACCAGAGGTCAGATGAACAGGAGCCAGCCACAGGATCCAAAATAAGCAAAAGCCCTGCCAAGAAGAGAAGGGAAGCTAGGCAGCAAAGGGCAGAGAGATGAAGGCTGGGGCTGGGGGGAGGGGTGCAGCAGTGAGCTGCCACAGGCCCTGCCTCTTGTGATACAAACTCACAGTAGATCCCATCATGGGGGTGATCAAGTATCAAATATCAACAGGGAAGTGATCATAACATTATATGACTGCCAAAACACTGAGAATCACGGCCCACCCAAGTTGACATACAATCTTACCCATCTTAGTCCACCCCTTGTCAACTTGGCACCTGTACACATTTCCTTAAACCATACATAATCTCTAAATAAAGACAATTATAAAGTCATACTTGGACCTAACATGATACAATGAACACACATACAAACCAAAATACAATAGCCCTGTTTACATCTCATACTTTATAAGTGAAGAAACTAGAAATATTTGATGCACACATAAAGCATAAATACTCATAACAATTACAGCCCTCGTTTCTGCAACTGGTCACATGGCCACAACTGGTATTTAGAACTACCATCTTCTACCATCCATTCCGTATTCCCTTTGCTCTCAGCAAGCACTCAGGAGATCACGGTTCATTGCCTGGTGAGGTGACCCAAACCTTCATTCTTGAAGGGTCTTGGCCATTAGTAGTCATGTCGGAATTGGGTTGCTGTAGTTTTTCATTGACTTTAATCACAGGGTATGGTAGTACTAAGAGATGCCCTAAGGGATTGCTTGAGTTCCAGACATACTCTTCTTTACCTCCATTATGTAATATCAATCCGATTTCCTCTTGGTAATCAGGATGAATCACGCCGCCAGTATGGTACCTCCCTTCTTTGCCTGTTGATCCAGAGGCATAAGGAAATCCAAGTGGCCAGGTGGCAATCTTAGTTTCCAGTTCAATGGAATCAGTGATGTGTCTCCAGGTGGGAGCATTCATCCCTATAGAATTAAGACCTCTAGACCTGCAGAGCATAAGGTTGTGGGGACAGGAAGCAGAAATCTTGTGAGTGAGTCACTAGGGGTAATGGCAAGTGGTGCCACTCCCATTTCCACCTCTTGATTCCTGGACCCATGAATCCTGGTTATGGGAGATAGAACAGACACTGGTTTAGAGGGTATCTAGCCTCCTGGAGAACATTGCCCCAACCCTGCAAATTATTGCCACCTAATTGGTGCTGTAATTGTGTCTTTAGGAGGTCATTCCATTGTTCTATCAAGCCAGCTGCTTCAGGATGATGGAAAACATGGTAAGACCAGTGAATTCCATTAGCATGGTCCCACTGCTGCACTTCATTTGCTGTGAACTGAGTCACTTGATCCGAGGCAATGCTGTGTGGGATACCATGACAGTGGATAAGGCACTCTGTAAGTTCATGACGATAGTTTTGGCAGAAGCATTGCATGCAGGAAAGGCAAATCCATATCCAGAGTAAGTGTCTATTACATTAAGAGAAAAAAATGCTGCCCTTTCCATGATGGAAGTGGTCCAATGTAATCAACCTGCCACCAGGTTGCTAGCTGATCACCTTGAGGGATGGTACCATATTGGGAGACTCACTATTGGTCTCTGTTGCTGGTGGATTGGGCACTCAGCGCTGGCTGTAGCCAAGTCAGACACGGTGAGTGGGAGTCCATGGTGCTGGACCCATGCACAACCTCTACCCCTGCCACCATGGCCACTTTGTTCATGAGCCCATTGAGCAATGAGCTGAATGGCTGGGGAAAACACATGACTGGTTTCCATAGAACTCATTATCGTATCCACTTGATTGTTAAAATCATCCTCTGTTGGGGTCACGCTTTGGTTAGCATTCACATGGGACACAAATATCATGTCTTTGGTCCATTCAGAGAGGTCTATCCATATACCTCTTCCCCATGCTTCCTTGTCTCCAATTTTCCAATCATATTCTTTCCAAGTCCTTGACCATTCAGCCAAACCAGTGGCCACAGCCCATGAATCAGTACACAATTACACATCTGGCCATTTCTCTTTCTAGCAAAGTGAACAACCAGGTGCACTATTCAAAGTTCTGCCCATTGGGAGGATTTCCCTTCACGACTGTCGTTCAGGGAGGTCCCACAAAGGTGCTGTAGTGCTGAGGCTGTCCAATTTTGAGTGGTTTCTGCATATTGAGCAGAACCGTCTGTAAACCAGGCACGAGTTTTCTCTTTCTCAGTCAACTGATCATAACGAACTTCTCATGATGCCATAGGTACAGACTGGGAGATGGAAGGTAATGTGAAGGAGTGGAGACCATGAGCATGTGGGCTATTTCCTCATGCAACTTACTTGTGCCTTCAGGTCCTGCTTTGGCCTGACCTCACATATACTACTTCCATTTAATGATGGAGCTCTGCTGTGTGCATCCAACTTTATGACTCTGTGAGTCAGACGACACCCAGTTCATGATGGGCAGTTCAGGCCGCATGGTGGCTTGGTGTCCCATGGTTAAGCATTCAGTCTCTACTAAGGCCCAGTAACAAGCCAAAAGCTGTTTCTCAAAAAGAGAGTAGTTATCTGCTGTGATTCACCAAAGACTACAAACATCACCTCTATCTGCCACTGACACTTCAAGCAACATTGGATCAGCTGGATCTTATGGCCCGAGTGACAGTGCAGCTTGAACAGCACCCTGAACCTGTTGCAGAGCCTTCTTTTGTTCTGAGCCCCACTCAAAACTAGCAGTTTTTTGAGTCACTTGATAAACAGGCTGGAGTAGCACACCAAAATGAGGACTATACTGCCTCCAAAATCCAAAGAGGCCGACTAGGCATCATAGCTCCTTTTTAGATGTGGGAGAAACCAGATGTAATAACTTATCCTTCACTTTAGAAGGAATATCTCAGCATGCCCCACACCACTGGACTCCTAGAAATTTCTCTGTGGTGGAAGGTGCCTGAATTTTTTAGGATTAATTTCCCACCCTCTAGCACACAAATGTTTTACCAGTAAGTCCAGAATCATTGCAACTTCTTCCTTACTAGGTCTAATCAGCATAATGTCATCAGTGTAATGGACCAGTGTAATGTCTTATGGAAGGGAAAGGTGATCAAGTTCCCTGTGGACTAAACTATGACACAGAGCTTGAGAGTTGATGTAGCTGAAGTAGGCAACTGAAGGTGTATTGCTGGCCTTGCCAGCTAAAGGCAAACTGCTTCTGATGGTCCTTCAAAACAGGTGTAGAGAAAAAGGCATTAGCCAGATCAATAGCTGCATACCAGGTACCAGGAGATGTATTAATTTGCTCAAGCAATGAGACTAAACCTGGAACAGCAGATGCAATTGGAGTCACCACCTGGTTAAGTTTTTGATAGTCCACTGTCATTCTCCAAGATTCACCATTTTTGTACAAGCCAAATAGGCAAATTGAATGGGGATGTGGTGGGAATCACTACCCCTGCATCCTTCAAGTCCTTGATGGTGACGGTAATCTCTGCAATCTCTCCAGGAATGCAGTATTGCTATTGTTTTACTATTTTCCTAGGTAGGGGCAGTTCTAATGGCTTCCACTTGGCCTTTCCTACCATAATAGCCCTTACTCCATTCGTCAGAGATCCAGTGTGGGAGGTCTGCCAGTTGCTCAGTATATCTATTCCAATTACTCATTCTGGAACCAGAGAAATCACTACAGAATGGGTTCAGGGACTCACTGGACCTACTGTGAGACTTAATGAGCTAAGACTCCATTAATAACCTAACCTTCATATGCCTCCACTCTGACTCGTGGGCCTCAGTGACATTTTGGGTCTCCTGGAATTGGTGTCAGCTCAGAGCCAGTATTCAGTAGTCCTCAAAAAGTCAGATTATTTCCTTTTCCCCAATGAACAGTCACTCTTGTAAAAGGCCATAGATCCCCTTGGGGAAGGCTGAGAGAAAAATCGACAGTACAAGTTTTTGGTAGTATATTGGAGTCCTTCCTCAAGGGGACCCAGCCTCCCTTTCAATCAAGGGGATGTGGGTCTGTAATCAGGCTCAAGTATGGAAATTGATTGAGGGGTCATGGCTTTCTATTCTGGTGCTTGGAGTTAGACTGCTCCTCATAAATCTCCTGATTTATGTAGCTGAAGGGGCTGGCAAACCCAAAGATTGGCAGGCTAGAAAACAGGACTGCTGCTCACAGGCTGTGATGATCCACTAATCCCAAGATCGGCAGCCAAGACTGGAGGTAAGCTGCTAGCTCAAGCCCCAAGAATCGGAGGTCAGATGAACAGGAGCCAGCTGCAGGATCCAGAACAAGCAAAAGCCCCAGCAAGGAGAAAAGGGAAGCTAAGCAGTGACAGGCAGAAAGATGAAGTCTGTGCGGGGGTGGACAGTGAGCTGCCATAGGCCCTGTCCCCGCTGGTACCAACTCACACAGATTCCATCATGGGGATGATCGCGTATCAAATCTCAATAGGGAAGTGATCACAATATTATACAACTGCCAAAACACTGAGAATCATGGCTCAGCCAAGTTGACACACAATCTTAACCATCATAATAGCAGAAGAATACTGTCTGATACAGTGCCAGAAGATGAGCCCCTCAGGTTGGAAGGCACTCAAAATATGACTGGGGAAGAGCTACCTCCTTGAAGTAAAGTCAACCTTAATGACTTGGATGGAGTAAAGCTTTTAGGACCTTCATTTGCTGATGTGGCACAACTCAAATTAGAAGAAACAGCTATGAACATTCATTAATAATCACAATGTGCACTGTACAAAGTATGAATCTATGAAAATTGGAAGTTGTCAAAAATGAAATGGAATACTTGTGGTGGATATCCTAGGCACTAGTGAGCTGAAATAGACTGCTATTGGTCACATTGAATCAGACAATTATATGGTCTACTACACCAGGAATGACAAATTGAAGAATGGCATTACATTCACAGTCAAAATGAACATTTTGGGTTCTATCCTGAAATACAATGCTGTCAGAGATAGGATAATATCCATAAAAAAAAAAAAAAAAAATTTTTTTAATCCATAGGCCTACACAAAAGACCAGTTAATACAACTATTTTTTCAAATTTACACACCAACCAATAATGCCAAAGATGAAGAAACTGAAGATTTTTGCAGATTTTTGCCAATTTTTGCAGTCTGAAATTGATCAAACACAATCAAGATGCATTGATAATAAATGGTGATTGAAATTTCAGAAGTTGGAAATATAGAAGAAGGATCAGTAGTTGGAAAACACAGCCTTGGTGACAGAAACGAAGCCTGAGATCTCATGATAGAAAGACCAATGACTTATTCTTTGCAAATAATCTTTTCAAACAAAAGAAATGGTGACTATACACATGGACATCCCCAGATAGAATAAAGAGGAATCAAATCAAATACATCTGTGGAAAGAGACTTTGGAGAAGCTCAATGTCATCAGTAAAAATGAGGCCAGGGGCTGACTGCTGAACAGATCATCAATTGCTCATATGCAAGTTCAAGTTGAAGCTAAAAAATTAAAACAAGCCCAAGAGAATCAAAATACAACCTTGAGAATATGCCATCTGAATTTGGAGACCATCTCGATAATAGATTTCACACACCGAATACTAATGACCAAAGGCCAGAAGAGTTCTCGGATGATATCAAGGACATCATACATGAAGAAAGCAAAAGGTTATTAAAAAGACAGAAAAGAAATAACATGGATGTCAGAAGAGATTCTGTAACTTGCTCTAGAGTAGCTAAAGTGCAAGGAAGAAATGGTGAGGTCAAAGAGCCGAACAGAAGATTCTAAAGGGTGGCTCGAGAAGACAAAGTAAAGTACTATAATGAAATGTGCAAAGGCCTGGAGTTAGAAAGCCAAAAGGGAAAAACACTCTCAGCATTTCTCAAGTAGAAAAAACTCAAGCCTTGAATTGCAATATTGAAATTTCTATAGGCAAAATATTAAATGACACAGGAAGCATCAAAAGAAGATGGAAGGAATACACAGAGTCACTGTACCAAAAATAAATAGTAGATGTTCAGCCATTTCAGGAGATATCATATAATCAAGAACTGATAGTACTGAAGAAGTCCAAGCGGCACTGAAGGCATTGGCAAAAAACAAGTCTCCAGAAATTGACGTAATACCAGTTGAAATGTCTCAACAAATGGATGCAACCCTGGAAATGCTCACTCGTCTATGCCAAGAAATTTGAAAGACAGCTATCAGGCCAACCCATTGGAAGAGATCCATATGTGTGCCCATTCCAAAGAAGGGTGATCCAACAGAATGCAGAAATTATCAAACAATATCATCAATATTACATGCAAGTAAAATTATGCTGAAGATAATTCAAAAGTGGTTGCAGCAGCACAATGACAAAGAACTGCCATACAGTTAAGCTGAATACAGAAGAGAACTTGGAACAAGAGGTATCATTGCTGATGCCAGATGGATCTTGGCTGAAAGCAGAGAATATCAGAAAAATATTTACCTGTGTTTTATTGAGTATGCAAAGGAATTTGACTATGTGAATTGTTACACATTATAGATAACATTGCAAAGAATGAAAATTTCAGAACACTTAATTGTGACCAAGAGGCAGTCATTTGAACAGAACGAAGGGATACTGCATGGTTTAACATCAGGAAAGGTGTACATCAGGGTTGTATTCTTTCACCATACTTATTCTATCTGTATGCTGAGCAAATAATCTGAGGAGCTGACTGTATGAAGAACGGGACATCAGGACTGGAGGAAGACTCATCCACAACCTGTGTTATACAGATGACACAACTTTGATTGCTGAAACTGAAGAGGACTTGAAGCACCTAATGATGAAGCTCAAAGACACAGCCTTCACTATAAAGTACACCTTAAGAAAAAGGAAACAAAAATCTCCACAACTGGACCAATAAGAAACGTCATGATAAAAAGAGAAAAGATTGAAGTTGTCAAGGATTTTATTTTACTTGAACCCACGATAGACACCCATGGAAGCAGCAGTCAAGAAATCAAAAGCAGCATTGCACTGGGCAAATCTACTGCAAAAGACCTCTTGAAAGTGTTAAAAAAAAAAAAAGCAAAAATGTCACTTTAAGGACTAAGGTACGCCTGACTCAAGCCATGGTGTTTTCAATTACGTCATATACATGTGAATGCTGGACAATGAATAAGGAAGACTGAAAAGGAATTGATGTCTTTGAATTATGGTGCTGGCGAAGAATATTGAATACACCATGGACTGCTAGAAGAACAGGCAAATCTGTCTTGGAAAAAGAACAGCTAGAATGCTCCTTAGAAGCGAGGGTGGCAAGACTTAGTCTCATGTACTTTTGACATGTTATCAGTAGAGATCAGTCCCTGGAGAAGGACATCATGCTTGGTAAAGCAGAGGGTCAGAGAAAAAGAGGAAGCCCTTCAGTGAGGTGGCTGGACACAGTGGCTGCAACAAAGGGCTCAAACTGTAGTAACAACTGTGAGGATGGCGTAGGGCAAGGCAGTGTTTTGCTCTGCTGTATATAAGGTGGGTATGAATTCGAACCAGCTCTGTGGCTCCCAACAAGAACACAACAACCCAACATGTCAGATAAATGACTACATATTGTGATGAGTCCCATGGATTTGAACAGATAAGATTTGTTCATTTGCTTGCATTTATAGTTACATTCAGAAACAAGATGTAAGAGAAAATAGAAAACAAATTAAGGATTTAAGAATGTGTGTTTTGGAGACTCAGGTAGCCATTTTGTTACATGTTGTTGTTAGGTGCCGTCGAGTCGGCTCCGACTAATAGCGAACCTATGCACAATAGAACGAAACACTGCCCGGTCCTGCGCCATCCTTAAAATCATTGTTATGCTTGAGCTCATTGCTGCAGCCACTGTGTCAGTCCACCTCGCTGAGGGTCTTCCTTTTGTCTGCTGACCCTGTACTTTGCCAAGCATGATGGCCTTCACCAGGGACTGATCCCTCCTGACAACATGTCCAAAGTATGTAAATAAGAAGCAGTCTTGCCATCCTCGCTTCTAAGGAGCATTCTGGTTGTACTCCTTCCAAGACAGATTTGCTCGTTCTTTTGGCAGCCCATTCAATATTCTTTGCCAACACCACAATTCAAAGGCGTCAATTCTTCTTCAGTGTTCCTTATTCATTGTCCAGCTTTCACATGCATATGAGGTGATTGAAAATACCATTGCCTGGGTCAGGCGCACCTTTGTCTTCAAGGTGATGCCTTTGCTCTTCAACATTTTAAAGAGGTCCTTTGCAGCAGATTTACCCAAGGCAATGTGTCTTTTGATGTCTTGACTGCTGCTTCCATGGTTGTTGATTGTGGATCCAAGTAAAATGAAATCCTTGACAACTTCAATCTTTTCTCCATTTATCATGATGTTGCTCATTGGTCCAGTTGTGAGGATTTTTGTTTTCCTTATGTTGAGGTACAATTCATACTGAAGGCTGTGGTCTCTGATCTTCATTAGTAGGTGCTTCAAGTCCTTTTCACTTTCAGCAAGCAAGGTTGTGTCCTCTGCATAATGCAGGTTGTTAATGAGTCTTCCTCCAATCCTGATGCCCCGTTCTTCTTCATATAGTCCAGCTTCTTGGGTTATTTGCTCAGCATACAGATTGAATAGGTATGGTGAAAGAATACAACCCTGATGCACACCTTTCCTGACTCTAAGCCAATCAGTATCCCCTTGTTCTCTCTGAACAACTGTCTCTTGAACTATGTAAAGGTTCCTCATGAACACAATTAAATGTTCTGGAATTCCCATTCTTCACAATGTTATCCATAATTTCTTATGATCCACGTAGTCGAATGCCTTTGCATAGTCCATCAAACACAGGCAAACATCCTTCTGGTATTCTCTGTTTTCAGCCAAGATCCATCTGACATCAGCAGTGATATCCCTGGTTCCACGTCCTCTTCTGAAACCAGTCTGAATTTCTGGCAGTTCCCTGTTGCTATACTGCTTCAGCCGTTTTTGAATGATCTTCAGCAAAATTTTTAGGTATGTAAAATTTTTGTTACCCAGTGCCAAATTTTTTTTTTAATTTTTTTGTTACATACATAAATTTTATTCCTTTGCCTCTCTGATCCCCATTCTTCTTCAAGTCATTTTCTCTCAGCTGTAGGTTGTTACTGTTAATGGCTGTGGAGTTGTGGCCACCCTATGTAAAGGGGAGGGGGAGAGCTTGCACTTGAGAAGAGGAAGAGGTAGGAGGTGCTGACATTCCTCAATAAGACAATCCCTACAAAGGAAGAGACAGGGGGTAGTGACATTCCTCAATAAGATGGTCCCTACGTAGTTAAACTTTAAGCCAAGGAAATGATCTTTACAGAGGTCTTTGATTTGATAAAGTCCTTAACTTGATAAGATCCCTAACATGGTGATTAAACCTTAAGCCAAGGAAATAGTCTTCATAGAGGGGTCTTGTCCTGGCTTTTAAATGTTAACATAGCCAGATAAAGAGACAAAAAGGGTATAAAACCCTAAAAAAAACGACTATCGGGGAACTCAGATTCTTTCTCTACCTGAGTAGCCTGCTTGACGCTTCCTAGTCAAGTGTACTTTTACTACTAATTCTCTGCTTGCTAATAAATCTCTGCTCGCTTGGCACTATTTGTCTCAGTGTTTAAATTCTTTCCTACACCAGAGACAAGAACCGAGGCCATTCTCTGGTAACACCTACCTATGCAGTGAAGAACTGCTCCATAGGGTTTTCAATGCTGTGACTTTTCGGAAGCAAATCTCCAGGGCTATCTTCTGAGGTGTGACTGGGTGGATGTGAACCGTCAACTTTTGGCTAGTAGTGGAATGCTTAACTGTTCTTAATACCCAGGGACTCCTTAGCTGTAGACACACTTATTCCCTCAGTTGTATAAGTTAATTCACAATAAGATGTCCTGGACTGAAATCACTAAATATATGTTGAACATCTCCACGTGCTCCTAGAACTGTGCTTGGGACTATAAGCTTTATTTATTTGATCTCCAGGCTACTTCCTAAAGCATCATTATCAGCTTTATCTACGAGTTTGTTAAAAATGCAGAATCCTCAGATCAACTAAATAGGAATCTGAGTTTTAATCTAATCTTTAGGTGATTTGTAAGCAGATTAAATTTTGAGACATAATAGTCTGGAGCAGTGGCTCTCAAACTTTAGCAAAATCAGATTCAACTGAAGGGCTTGTCACAGGATCTGCATTTGGATAACTTCTGGGCTATAAGATCTAAAAGAGGACAAAAGCCAACTTTGCCCTTAAGCATTTTATAATATAGCTGGAAGCAACTTTATCACATGTTGAATAATTAGAGAACAACTGAGTGTTAAACCATGTGATTTTGACTTCAATGCAGTGGGCATTTCTGAAGGGAATAGTATGATTAGTCCTGTGGAGAGTTGTCAGGAAAAACTCCATTGCCTGCAAAAATGGCAGTACCATTGATAGAATTGAGAAAATTAGAAACTACAGCCAATTTATAAGGAAAGATAACGTGATATGAATTAGTCCCTCGAAGGCAGGAACCTGAGCTTGTTCACTTTTTATCGTCAGTGCTAGTACAGTACCTGACACATATAGACTTTCAATCTTTTTTTTTCTTATGCTATGAATAAAGGAATTTAGACGTGATTCTTAAGCCATGACCTTCATAAATTTTCCCTTTTACAAGCATTTAGACTTTGAAAGAAAACAACAGGAAAAACAAAAAAACTTAGCCCGAAACTATAAATCTTTAATAATAGAATTTTAGACCCTAAAGAATCCAGAAGAAATATGTTTTGGGGGGAAGACATTTAGCTTACTATTTTACTTATGAATAAGGCTAGTATATTAGGAACTCTATATGGCAGAGTGGTTAAGATTTATGGCTTCTAAACAAGAGGTCAGCAGTTTGAATCCACCAGCTGCTCCTTGGAAATCCTATGGGGCGGTTCTACTCTGTCCTACAGGGTTACTATGAGTCAGAATCGACTGGATGGCAACAGGTAGCTTTTTTTTTTTTTTTTAATATACATTCATTCTAGTTAATTTTTTTTATATGTGTTTTGTTAAGAGAAAAATTGTAAGCAATCTTAAACACCTCAAGGACCCTTTTGAAATGAAGCTGAGCCCTTATTATTTTCCCATCATTACCATCAGAAAGCACTGGATACTCCACTGTTCCCGTTGCCCTCGAGTTGATTCCAACTCATAGCGACCCTATAGAACAGAGTAGAACTACCCCATAGATTTTCCAAGGATCGCCTGATGGATTTGGACCGCCAACACAGTAGTAGTACTGGATACTACTGCATGTAAAATCCCTTTCTCCAAGCCAAGAAAAACCTACATACTGTGGATGTTTTATAGAGAGGAATCTGGTATCTAGTCAAATCTTCTATTACCATTCATCACATCTCCTGATTTCCAGTCTTTCTCCTTCCAGCCCAGTTTATATATACAATGTTGGATTTGCTTTACTGCTACCATGCACAAAGAGAATTTATCTACAATAAAGTCAATGTTAGGGTCAGTATGTTCCATTTCCGTTAAACTAATTCTTTGTTCTTAAGGCAATATTTACTGAGTTGAGGATCTTGCAACATGACATAACATTATATTTGGGCATTCAAAGTAACCAAAAGATAATTAAATATGTGATCCAGTTTTCGACAGCAGAAAACGGGGTAGAGAGAACAGAGAATTATAGAATCTTCTCTCTCAATTGAAACATGATGGATTATCCCATAGTATATGGATGAATCTTTTATGCAGTTTCAAAGAGTCAGCTTTTATATCTGCACCCCATTCAAATGTATCATGCTTTATTATTTTGTAAGCATGCTACAGTATTTAATCAAGTATGTAAATAAGTAGTTTTTGTTTTGTTTTTGTTTTGTTTTTACATAGTCCCAGTCCCTAGAGAAGGACATCATGCTTGGTAAAGCAGAAGGTTGCCAAAAAGGGGATAGGGAAGACACTGACACAGTGGTTTCAACAATGGGCTCAAACATAGTAACAATTTTGAGGATGGTGCAGGACCGGGCAGTGTTTCATTCTGTTGTATATAGGGTTGCTATGAGTCAAAACTGACTTTATGGTACCTAACAACAACAACATGTAAAAAAAAAAACAATTAAACTTAAACCTCCTAACTACCTTACATGCAAAAACCTCCTTGTAGGGCTTTGTTTGGTAAACAGTTTATCTCCCTACTCTGTTATAATTGGACAGTTTTCATACTTACAAACAGCTAACATCTAATCTACCCATACATACAAACGATGATCCCATTCATATTCTACCCTGTTATGTTGTTGTTAAGTGCCATCAAGTCAGTTCCAACTCATAGTGACCCTACATACAACAAAATTAAACATTGTCCTGTGCCATGCTCACAATCATTGTTACACTTGAGCCCATTGTTGCAGCTGCTGTGTCAATCCAACTCATTGAGGGTCTTCCTCTTTTTCATTGACCCTCTACTCTACCAAGCATGATATCTTTCTCCAGGGACTGGTCCTTTCTGATAACATGTCCAAAGTACATGAGACAAAGTCTTGCCATCCTCACCTCCAAGGAGCATTCTGATTGTACTTCCTCCAAGACAAGATTGTTTGTTCTTCTGGCACTCCATGGTATATTCAATATTCTTTGCCAACACCATAATTCAAATGCATCAATTCTTCTTTGGTCTTCCTTATTCATTGTCCAGCTTTCACATGCATATGAAGTGAATGAAAACACCATGGCTTGGGTCAGATGCACCTTAGTCCTTAAAGTGGCATCTTTGCTTTTTAACATTTTAAAGAGATCTTTTGCAGCAGATTTGCCCAATGCAGTGCATCGTTGGATTTCTTGACTGCTGTTTCCATGGATATTAACTGCGGATCCAAGTAAAATGATCGAGGGCCAAGGGTACTGAAAGAAGAGGTACAAGCTACACTGAAGGCATTGGCAAAAAACAAGGCTCCAGGAATTGACAGAATACCAGTTGAGATGTTTCAACAAATGGATGCAGCACTGGAAATGCTCACTCATCTATACCAAGAAATTTGGAAGACAGCTACCTGGCCAACCCACTGGAAGAGATCCATATTTGTACTCATTTTAAAGAAAGGTGACCCACGCACACCAAGTGCAATGCCCCAAAACAGCACCAGTGTGGTCCACCAGACCCCGCTGTGTACTGCCCCCCAGCCCTGACCCATTGGTCCCAGTTATTGCCAAGAACTACCCATCCCCACCCCTCACCCCCTCTGGACCCTCCCTGCTGCACCGTAGCTAAGTGACCAACTCTGTTCACCTGGACAAGATGATAAGAAGTATCATGCTCACAGGTGAGCAAGCCACAAAACACGCCAGCCTGCCTGCTTGGACATAACCAAATATAACAAAAAAGCAGGACAAAACAAACACAGCTACAATCAATAAACAAAGAAAATAATTCCAGGATGTTCTGGAGACAGCAGACAATATAAAAGCATATAAAAAAAAATAGGACAATATGGCTCCAGAAAGCAAACAAAATAAAACACCAGGTGACCTTCTGGTGGAAGAAAGAGCACTGGAAATACCTGATAGGGAATTCAAAATTCTGATATTCAGGGTTCTCCAAGAGTTGAAGGAAAATGCAGAGGAAAAAAGAGACAGAATCATGGAAAATATAGACAAAATCAGGGAAAACAGACAAAGTAATGGAAGAATTCAGGAAAATAATACAGGAAAAATGTCGAAATAAATAAAAAACTAGAAATTGTACAAAAACAGCAATTAGAGATTCAAAAGATAAACAAGATTACAGAAATAGACCGTGCCATAGAAGATTTTATGAGCAATTTGAAGGATTAGAAGACAGGATCAGTAAAATTGAAGATAAATTCTTGGACAGCACTTCGTATGAGGAAAAATCAGAGAAAAGAATGAAGAGAAGTGAAGAAACCCTAAAAACTATGTGGAATACAGTCAAAAGCAAAAATGTGCTTGTGATTGGAATTGCAGGACAGGGGAGAAAATGAAGAACACAGAGAGGATCATTGAAGACTCCCTGGCAGAAAACTTCCCTTATATCGTGAAAGATGAAAAGCTGGTTGTCCAAGAAGCTCAACAAACCCTATATAGGGTAGATCTGAAGAGAAAATGACCAAGACATGTCATAATCACACTTGCTAAAACCAAAGACAAAGAAAATATTGACAGCAGCTCAAGAAAAATGAAAAGTCACACACAAAGTGGAAGCAATAAGACTAAACTCAGATTACTCAGTGAAACCATGCAATCAAGAAGGCATTGGGATGACATATCAAAACATTTAAAGAAAAAACTGCCAACCAAGAATAATATACCTTGCAAAACTCTCACTCAGATATGATGGTGAAATTAAGACATTTCCAGATAAACAGAAATTAAGGGAATATGTAAAAACCAAACTCCCAAGAATTATTAAAGGGAACTAGAAACATCAATCCGTAAATGACAACAATGTCAGAACAATAAAAGAGGGACTAAACGGTGTAGCTATAGAACTTTCAAATGTAGAGGAAGTCCAGGCAATATCAAGTAATAAAAGACTGGTTCGAAGTAAGGAAGATATGGGTAAATTTCAAGATAACCACAAAGAAAGGTAACAAATGTACTCATCAAAATAAAGAAGAAAAATATAAACACAAAATCCACAAAAATGAAAGAAACAAAAAGAATACCCACAAACAAAAGGAATTCAGCACAGGAGAGTAAGAGGAACAAAGAAAATGTCAGCACTACAAAAAAGCACTACAAGAAGACAGCAATAAACTCACACCTGTTGATAATCATGCTGAACATAAATGGCTTAAATGCACCTGTAAAGAAACAGAGAGTGATGGAATGGATAAAAAAAGTATGACCCATCAATATGCTGTCTACAAGAGATACACCTTAGGCACAAAGATACAAGTATATTAAAAATCAAAGGATGGAAAAAATGTATCAAGCAAACAGCAACCAAAAAAGAGCAGGAGTAGCAATATTAATCTATGATAAAATAGAATCTAAAACAAAATCCACCAAAAAAGATAAGGGAGGACATTATATAATAATTAAAAGGACAATCCACCATGAGGACATGATCATAATAAATATCTAGGTGCACAACGATAGGGCTCCAAAATGCATAAAACAAACTCTAACAGCACAGAAAAGAGAAATTGATAGTTCCACAATAATAGTAGGAGACTGCAACACACCACTGTCAGTAAAGGACAGAACATCTAGAAAGAAACTCAACAAAGATATAGAAAATCTAAAGGCCACAATCAACCAACTTGACCTTGTAGACGTATATAGAACAGTCACCCAAAGGCAGCAAAGTACACATTCTTTTCCAATGCACGTGGAACGTTCTCCAGAATAGAACACATTTTAGCGACAAAGCAACCCTCGACAATATCAAAACACTGAGATAATACAAAACATCTTCTCTGATCACAACACCATAAAAGTAGAAAATAATAACAGAAAGAGCAAGGAAAAAAATACCATATACATAGAAACTGAGTAACACCCTGCTTAAAAACCACTGGGTAATATACGAAATTGAAAAATTCCTAGAATCCAATGGAAATGAAAACATATCATATCAAAACATTTGGGACACAGCAAAGGCAATGCTCGAGGTCTATTTATAACAATAGATGAACACATCAAAAAAGAAGAAAAGGACAAAATCAAAACATTAGCTGTACAAAAGAAGCCAACAGCCACCAGAGAAAAGGAAATAATAAACATCAGAGCAGAAATAAGTGAAATAGAGAATAAGAAAACAATAGACAGAATCAGCAAAACCAAAAGTTGGTTCTTTGAAAGGATCAACAAAATCGACAAACCACTGGCTAAACTGACAAAAGAAAAGAACAGGAAGCAAATAAGCCAAATAAGAAATGAAATAGGGTGCATTAAAATAGACCCCACTGAAACAAAAAGGATCATAACAGAGTACTAGAAAAAATATACTCCAACAAATTTGAAAACCTAGAAAAAATGGACAAATTTCTAGAAACACACTACCTACCTAAACTAACACAAGCTGAAGTCAAAAATCTGAACAGATGTATAACAAGAGAAGAGATTGGAAAGGTCCATTAAAAAAAACTCCTCCCCAAAAAAGCCCTGGCCCAAATAGATTCACTGGAGAACTCTACCAAACATTCAGAGAACAGCTCACACCAGTAGTACTCAAACTATTTCAGAACATAGAGAAGTAAGGGATACTTCCAAATTCATTCTACAAAGCCAGCAGAGCCCTGATACCAAAATCAGGCAAAGACGCCATGCATACAAAAAAAAGAAAATGAAAATTACAGACCAATATCTTTCATGAATATAGATGCAAAAATTCTCAAAACAAAATTCTAGCTGATAGAACTCTGCATCATATAAAAAAATAATACACCATGACCAAGTGGGATTCATACCACTTAGAAACCCTATGCGGCAGTTCTACTCTGTTCTATAGGGCTACTATGAGTCGGAATTGACTGAACAGCAATGGGACACAAAACCAACAGCTAACATCATTCCTAATGGAGACAGACTGAAAATCTTCCCCCTGAAAAGAGGAACAATACAAGAATGTCCTTTATTATCACTTCTATTTAACATTGTGCTGCAAGTCCTAGCTACAGCCATAAGGCAAGAAAAAGAAATAAAGGGCATCCAGACTGGTGAAGACGGTGAAGAAGAATTAAAGCTTTCCCTATTTGCTGATGATATGATACTATACATAGAAAACCCAAAGAACTCAACAAGAAACTACTGGAACTAATAGAAAGATTCAGCAGAATGGCAGGATACAAGATAAACATACAAAAATCACTTGGATTCCTACGCACCAATAAAGAGAACTACAAAAAGGAAATCAGGAAAGCAGTACCATTTATAATGTTTTTGTTATTATTGAGTCACTTCCGACTCACAACGACTCACAGCGACCCTATGTACAAAGAAAGAAACTCTGCTGGGTCCTGCACTAGGCTCATGATTATTGTTATGCTTGAGCCCATTGTCACAGCCACTGTGTCAATCCATCTCGTCAAGTGTATTCCTTTTTTTCACTGACCCTCTGCTTTACCAAGCATGATACCCTTCTCCAGGGACTGGTCCCTCCTGATAACATGTCCAAAGTATGTGAGATGAAGGCTCTTCATCCTTACTTCTAAGGAGCATTCTAGCTGTACTTCTTCCAAGACTGATTTCTTCATTCTTTTGGTAGTCCGTGGCATATTCAACATTCTTGGCCAACATCACAGTTCCAAGGTGTGAATTCTTCTTTGGTCTTCTTTATTCACATTGTCCAACTTTCACCTGCGTATGAGCTGATTGAAAACATCATGGCTCCAGTCAGGCATACCTTAGTGCTTGAAGTGACTTCTTTTCTTTTTAACACTTTAAAGAGGTCTTTTGCAGCAGATTTGCCAAATACAGTTTGTCCTTTGATTTTTTGACTGCTGCTTCCATGGGTGTTGATTATGGGTCCGAGTAAAATGAAATTCTTGATAACTTCAATATTTTCTCCTTTTATAGTGATATTACTTATTGGTCCTATTGTGAGGATTTTTGTTTTCTTAATGTTGGGGTGTAATCCATACTGAAGGCGGTAATCTTTCATCTTCATCAGTAAGTACTTTAAATCCTCTTCACTTTCACCAAGTAAGGTTGTGACATCTGCATATCTCAGGTTGCTAATGTGTGTTCTTTCAATCCTGATGCCCTGTTCTTCTTCATATAGTGCAGTTTCTCTGATTATTTGCTCAGCATACAGGTGGAATAAGTATGGTAAAAGGATACAACCCTGACACACACCCCTCCTGACTTCAAACCATGCAGTATCCCCTTGTTCTATTTGAACGACTGCCTCTTGACCTATGTACAGGTTCCTCATGAGCCCAATTAAATGTTCTGGAATTCCCATTCTTCACAACGTTTTCTATAATTTGGTATGATCCACACAGTTAAAAGCCTTTGCATAGTCAACAAAACGCAGGTAAACATCTTTCTGGTATTCTCCACTTTCAGCCAGGATCCATCTCACACCAGCAATGATATCCCTTCTTCCATGTCCTCTTCTCAATCCGGCTTGAATGTCTGGCAGTTCCCTGTCAAATACTGCTGCAACCGCTTTTGAAAGATCTTCAGCAAAATTTTACTTTTGTGTGATATTAATGATATTGTTTGATAACTTCCGCATTCTGTTGGATCACCTTTCTTTGCAAAAGGCATAAATATGGATCTTTTCCAGTCAGTTGTCCAGGTAGCTGTCTTCTAAATTTCTTGGCATAGGTGAGTGAGCACTTCCAGTGCTACATCCATTTGCTGAAATTTCTCAACTAGTACTCCATCAATTCCTGGCACGTTGTTTTTTGCCAATGTATTTAGTGAAGCTTCAACTTCTTCCTTCAGTACCACTGATTTTTGATCATATGCTACCTCTTGAAATGATTGAATATAGATAGATCAGTTCTTCTTGGTACAACCTTCTTTTGATGCTTCCTGCATCGTTCAGTATTTTTCCCATAGAATCCTTCAATATTGCATCTTGAGGCTTGAGAAATGTTGAGCACGTTCTTCCCTTTTGGTTTTCTAACTCCATGTCTTTGCTCATGTCATTATAATACTTTATTTTGCATTCTCAGGCCATCCTTTTGGAATCTTCTGTTCAGCTTTTTACTCTATTTCTTCTGTTCACTTTAGCTACTAGATGTTCAAGAGCAAGTTTGAAAATCTCTTCTGACATCCACTTTGATCTTTTCTTTCTTTCCTATCTTTTTAACGGCCTTTTGCTTTCTTCATGTATGGTGTCCTTGATGTCATTCTACAACTTGCCTCATCTTTGGTAAGTAGTATTCAATGCATGAAATCAATTCTTGAGATGGTCTCTAAATTCAGGTGGGATATACTCCAGGTAACACTTTAGCTCTCATGGACTTGTTCTAATTTTCTTCAGCTTCAACTTAACTTGCATATGAGCAATTGATAGTGTATTCCCCAGTCTGCCCCTTGCCTTATTCTGACTGATGATATTGAGCTTCTCCATTGTCTTTTTCCACAGATGTAGTCAATTTGATTCCTGTGTATTCCATCTGGCGAGGTCCATGTGTATAGTCACTGTTTATGTTGTTGAAAAAAGGTATTTGCAATGAAGAAGTCATTTGTCTTGCCAAATTCCATATGTGATCTCTGGGGTCATTTCTATCACCAAAGCCATATTTTCCAACTACTGATTCTTCTTTGTTTCCAACTTCCCTATTACAATAACCAGTAATTATCAATGCATCTTGAATGTATGTTCAATCAATTTCAGACTGCAGAAGTTGGTAAAAATCTTCAGTTTCTTCATCTTTGGCCTTAGTGGTTGATGATTAAATTTGAATAATAGTCATAGTAACTCATCTTCCTTGCAGGAGAATGGATATTATTGTATCACTGACAGGGTTGTACTTCAGGATAGATCTTGAAATGTTCTTTTCGACAATGACTCCAACACCATTCCTCCTCGATTTTTCATTCCCAGCATGGTAGACCATATGATTGTCCAATTCAAAATGGTGAATACTAGTCTGTTTCAGCTCACTAATGCCTAGAATATCAATGCTTATGCATTCCATTTCACTTTTATGATTTCAAATTTTTCTATATTTATACTTCATACATTCCATGTTCCTATTACTAATGGATGTTTGCAGCTGCTTCTTCCCATTTTGAGTAATGCCACATCAGCAAATGAAGGTCCCAAACGCTTAACTCTATCCACGTCATTAAGTTCAAATTTATTTTGAGAAGACAGCTCTTCCCTACTTATATTTTGAGTGCCTTCCAACCTGAGGGGCTCATCTTCCAGCATTATATCAGAAAATGTTCTGCTGGTATTTACAAAGATTTCACTGACTAACCTTTTTCAGAAGTAGACCACCAGGCCCTTCATCCTAGTCTTTCTTAGTCTGGAAGCTCAGGTGAAACCTGTGCTCCATGGGTGACTCTGCTGGCATTTGAATATCGGTGGCATGGCTTCCAGCAACACAGCAACATGCAAGCCTTCACAGTATGAAAAACTGACAGATGCATGAGGGACCATTTATAATACCCCTTTAAAAAAAAAATTAGGAATAAACCTAACCTGGGACACAAAAGATCTATAGAAAGAAAACTATAAAACACTACTACAACAAACTAAAAGAGACCTACGTAAATAGAAAAACATTTCATGGTCATGGATAGGTAGACTCAACATGGTGAAAATGTGAATTCTAACCAAAGCAATCTACAAATACAATGCAATCCTGATCCAAATACCAACAGCATTCTTTAATGGGATAGAAAAACTAATCATTAACTTATATGGAAAAGAAAGAGCCCCAGATAAGTAAAGCACTATTGAAGAATAAGAATAAAGTAGGAGGACTCGTACTACCCGACCTTAGAATCTACTATATGGCTATGGTAGTCAAAAGAGTCTGGTATTGGTACAATGACAGACACATTGGCCAATGGAAAAAAATCAAGAACCCAGGTGTAACTCCTTCCACCTATGGTCACCTCTTCTTTGACAAAGGCCCAAAGTCTATTAAATGGGGAAAAGACAGTCTTTTTAAGAAGTGGTGCTGGCAAAACTGGATGTCCATCTGTAAAAAAAAAAAAAAAGAAACAGGGCCCATACTTCACACCATATACAAAAACTAATTCAAAATGGATCAAAGACCTAAAATAAAACCAAACACTATAAAGATCATAGAAGAAAAAATAGAGTCAATGCTAGAGGCCCCAATACATGACATAAACAGAATACAAGCCATAACTAACAATACACAAACTTCAGAAGATAAACTAGATAACTGGGATCTTCTTAAAATTAAACACTTATGCTCATCCAAAGACTTCACCAGAGGAGTAAATAGAGAACCTACAGACTGGGAAAAAATTTTGGCTATGACAAATCCAACAAAGTTCTAATCTCTAAAATCTGTAGGAAAATCTAACACCTGTACAACAAAAAGACAATCCAATTAAAAAATGGGCAAAGGATATGAACAGACACTTCACCAAAGAGGACGCTGAGGCTGCTAACAGATACATGAGAAAATGCTCAGATTACTAGCCATTAGAGAAATGCGAATCAAAACTACGATGAAATAACATCTCACCCCAACATTACTGGCATGAATCAGAAAATAAAAAATGTTGGAGATGCTGCCAGATTATTGGAACTCTTCTGTACTGCTGGTGGGAATGTAAAATGGTGCAACCATTTTGGAAAACAATATGGTGCTTCCTTAAAAGCTAGAAATAGAAATACCATGCAGTCGAGCAATCCCATTCCTAGGGATATATCCTAGAGAAATAAGAGCCATCACACAAATAGACATATGCACACCAATGTTCATTGCAGCACTATTCACAATAGCAAAAAAGATGGAAACAACCTACATGCCCATCCACAGATGAGTGATAAACTATGGCACATGTACACAATGGAATATTACACAACAATAAAGATCAATGATGAATCTGTGAAACAACTCATAACATAAACGAACCTGGAGGGCATTTTGCTGAGTAAAATAAATCAATCACAAAAGGACAAATACTGTATGAAACCACTATTATAAGAATCCATGAAAAAGGATTACACCCAGAAAGAAACAATCTTTGATGGTTACAAGGTAGGGGAGGGTTGTAGACAATAGATAAGTGGTAACTTTGGTGAAGGGTAAGACAGTATACAATACTGGGGAAGCCAGCACAACTTGACCAAGGCGAGGTAACGGAATTTTCATGGACTCATCCAAACTCCCTGAGGGACTGAATTACTGGGCTGAGGGCTTGGGACCATGATCTTGGGAGACATCTAGCTGAACTGGCATAACATAATTTACAAAGAAAATGTTCTACATACAGTTGGGTACATAGCGTCTGGGGTCTTAAAAGCTTGTGAGCAGCTATCTAAGATATTCCACTAGTCCAACCCTGTCTGGAGCAAGGGAGAATGAAGAAAACCAAAGACACAAGGGAAAGATTAGTCCAAAGGACTAATGGACCACATCTACTGCAGCCTCCACCCGACCGAGTCCAGCACCAGTAGATGGTGCCCATCTACCACCAACTACTGCTGTGATGGTGATTACAATAGAGGGCCCCAGACAGAGCTGGAGAAAAATGTAGAACAAATTTCTAATTCACAAAAAAATGACCAGAATTACTCTTCTGACAGAGACTGGAGGAACCCAAGAATATGGGTCCTGAACACCCTTTTAACTCATTACTAAAGTCACTCCTGAGGTTCACCCTTCAGCCCAAAGATTATACAGGCCCATAAAACAATACAAGACCAAATGGGCACACCAGCCCAGGGGCAAGATGAGAAGGCAGGAGGGAACAGGAAAGCTGGTAACGGGGACCCCAAGGTCAGGAAGGGGAGAGTGTTGACATGTCATGGATTGGCAAACAATGTCATAAAACAATTTGTGTGTTAAATGTTTAATGAGAAACTAATTTGCTCTGTAAATCTTCATCTAAGGTACAGTAAAGAAAAAAAAAGATGATCCAAAAGAATGCGGAAATTATTGAACAATGTCATTAATACCACACACAAGTAAAATTTTGCTGAAGATAATTCAAAAGCACCATCAACAAGGAACTGCCAGAATTTCAAGCCGGATTCAGAAGAGGACAGGGAACAAGCAATATTGTTGCTGAAGTCAGATGGGTCGTGGCTGAATGCAGAGAATACCAGAAAGATATTTACCTGTGCTTCATTGACCATGCAAAGGCATTCCACTGTGTGGATCATAAGAAATTATGGATAACATCGCAAAGAATGGAAATTCCAGAACACTTAATTGTGTGCATGAGGAATCTGTACTTAAACCAAGAGGCAGTCAATCAAACAGAACAAGGGGATACTGCATGGTTTAAAGTCAGGAAAAGTGTGTGCCAAGATTGTTTTCTTTCACCATATTTATTCAATCTGTATGCTGAGCAAATAATCCGAGAAGCTGGATTATGTGAAGAAGAGTCGGGCATGATGATTGGAGGAAGACTCATCAACAACCTCCAATATGCAGATGACACAACATTGCTTGCCAAAGTGAGGAGGGCTTGAAGCACTCACTGAGGAAGAGCAAAAGCCACAGCCTTGGAGAGGGGGCCAAGATGGCTGACTAGGCAGATGCTACCTCAGATCCCTCTTTCAACAAAGACTTGGAAAAACAAGTGAATCGATCACATACGTGACAATCTACGAACCCTGACCAACCAACACAGATCTAAAGAGTTGACCAGAGTGACAGGTGAGCGAAAAGCTGCGTCCTGAACCAGCGACCGCTTCTGGAACCCGCGACCCACCCGACAGCCTTGAGCCCCGGCGGTTCCCTGGTGCCGACTGGGGGGGCTGATTGTGGCTTGCTCAGGTGGGGCAGGCACGGGACACAGCCCTAACCCCTAGCCCCCTGGGGTAACCTCCATAGAAACTCAGCCAGCGCAAGCAGGCTGCACAGTGAAGGGGCAGAACGAACAACCACAGGGAAGCAGCGACTGTTTTCAGAGCCTGGAGCCAGCATCCCAGTCAGAAAACCTTGGTGCCATGCTTTGGAATGGGTGCAGGGGAGCTGAGCACAGCATCCTGAGATGGTGCAAACAGGTGGCACAGCCCTACCCCCCTGAAGTGACCCCGGGGGAAGCCCAGCCAGTGCACGCAGGAAGTGCAGTGATGCGGCTGACAGGAGGAGAAGTCACCGGGAGGCAGCGACTGGTTTTGGAGCCGGGACTGTGGCGTCCCAGATGGGGAACCTTGGCGCTGGGCTTTGGATTGGGAGCAGAGGAACTAACCATGGCTTCTGAGACAGCGCAAGCACGGGAGGCAATCTCTACCCAGCCAGCGCAAACAGTCTATGTGCCCCTCAGGAATCTCAGATAAAACAGTCATCCCAAGCAAGATAAGTAACTTTGTCTATATTCCGGGATGTTACTCTCTCCTATCTATCTTATCTCTCCCCTCCCCTTCCCAGGTGGCTTCATTAACACAGGAATTTCCTGGGCCGGAGAGTGAAGTGCTCTTCGTTTTTTTTTTTCTTTGTTTGTTTGTTTTGTCTTTTCCTAATCCATTCTCCTGGCTTGAGAGAAGCAGCTACAAAAAAACCCAGGGACCAAGAATCCTTCCCTGACTTCCCAAAATTGGACTAAAAATACAGAACCAGCTCCAGCCAAGCATTTGAGATCCACAGTCTTGGGCTTTCATCCCTACAGGGAACAACATGGCTATTATAATGCAAAGGCAATTCTGATAGGGATCTGACTGTAATTGTTTTAGCGGATTACTGGAAAGACAAGTTTCCCAGGTCTGATATCTCTATCTATTAAACAGAGCCCTCAATGACCCACAACAGGGAACTGAGGGCTGAAGCTCCACCCAAACCACCTAGCCTCCCACCATAGGGGTCTGAGGATAGTGACATCTACCAATCTGTAGAGGTACATGCGTTGGGTGCCTAAGGTACAGCTGCAGAGCCCACCCACCAAAGTGCTTTAGGAATAGAGACACACCTACCTCACTGGCACTTGGGGGAAGCCTGTCGGCATCCTGCCTCCCCGGAATGTGACCACCTGCTGCTACTAGAATCTGGTGTACACAACTATCACCACTACTCCTCTAAGCAAATAGGTGACAGCCTATCCCACACACTTGGTGAGCCAAAATCAGATTCTACTCAAGAATAGTGAATGGACTTTTAGGCTTATATTTCTGGTAATGGCCCAAACCAGCTGGTAAGAGGACATAAACGATTCAAAGCCTGCAACAATTGAGACAGCGCAATCTAGTAGCCCATCTACATGCACTGAAAGAAAACAAAACAAGATAAGTCTCAGGGAGCAAATATAAAATAAACCATTACAATATCTTATAGATGGCTCAGAGACAACTGTCGATATCAAACCACATAAAGAAGCAGACCATGATTGCTTCTACAACTCCCCAAATTAAAGAATCAAAATCTTTCCCAAATGAAGATACAATCCTGGAATTGCCAGATGCAGAATATAAAAAACTAATTTACAGAATGCTTCAAGACATCAGGGATGACCTCAGAAATGAAATAAGGCAATCTACAGAAAAAGCCAAGGAACACACTGATAAAGCAGTTGAAGAAATCAAAAAGATTATTCAAGAACGTAGTGGAAAAATTAATAAGCTATAAGAATCCATAGAGAGACAGCATTAAGAAATCCAAAAGATTAACAGTAAAATTACAGAATTAGACAACTCAATAGGAAGTCAGAGGAACAGAATCGAGGAATTGGAATGCAGAGTGGGGCAGTTGGAGGATAAAGCAATAGACACCAATATCGCTGAAGAAAAATCAGATAAAAGAATTTAAAAAATGAAGAAACCCTAAGAATCATGTGGGACTCTATCAAGAAGAATAAGTTTCATGTGATTGGTGTTCCAGAACAAGGAGGGATAACAGAAAATACAGAGAGCATAGTTGAAGATCTGTTGGCAGAAAACTTCCCTGACATCATGAAAGATGCTCATCGAACCCCATATAAGATTGATCCAAAAAGAAAATCACCAAGACATATTATCATCAAACTTGCCAAAACCAAAGACAAACAGAAAATTTTAAAAGCAGCCAGGGATGAAAGAAAGGTCTCTGGCAAAGGGGAATCAATAAGAATAAGTTCACACTACTCAGCAGAAACCATACAGTCAAGAAGGCAATGGGCTGACATATATAGAGCACTGAAGGAGAAAAACTGCCAGCCAAGGATCATTTATCCAGCAAAACTCTCTCTCAAATATGAAGGCGGAATTAAAACATTTACAGATAAACACAAGCTTAGAGAAATTGCAAAAACCAAACCAAAGCTACAAGAAATACTAAAGGACATTGTTTGGTCAGAAAATCAATAACATCAGATAACAACACAATACAAGGTCACAGAACAGAACATCCTGATATCAACTCAAATAAGGAAATCACAAAAACAAATTAAGATTAATTTTAAATAGACAAAAATGCTCAAAACAGGGAATCATTGAAGACATTATGTAAAAGATCACAATAATCAAAAAGAGGGACTAAATACAGGAGGCATAGAACTGCCATATGGAGAGGAAAACAAGGCAAAGTAGGACGATACAAGTTAGGTTTTTACTTAGAAAAATAGGGGCAAATATTAAGGTACCCACAAAGAGGTCTAACAATTCCATAACTCAAAATAAAAACCAAGAAAAACATAACGACTCAGCAAACATAAATTCGACTACTATGAAAATGAGGAACACACAATTTACAAAGAAAAACGTCTCAGCACAAAAAAGTAAGTGGAAAAATGAAATTACCAACAACACACAAAAAGGCATCAAAATGACAACACTAAACACATTTTTATCTATAATTACACTGAATGTAAATAGACTAAATGGACCCATAAAGAGACAGAGAGTCTCAGACTGGATAAAGAAACACGATCCATCTATATGCTGCCTACAAGAGACACACCTTAGACTTAGAGACACAAACAAACTAAAACTCAAAGCATGGAAAAAATATATCAAGCAAACAACAATCAAAAAAGAGCAGGAGTAGCAATATTAATTTCTGACAAAATAGACTTCAAAGTTAAATCTACCACAAAGGATAAAGAAGGACACTACATAATGATTAAAGGGACAATTGACCAGGAAGATATAACCATACTAAATATTTATGCACCCAATGACAGGGCTGCAAGATACATAAAACAAACTTTAACAGAACTGAAAAGTGAGATAGACACCTCCACAATTATATTAGGAGACTTTAACACACCACTTTCGGAAAAGGACAGGACTTCCAGTAAGAAGCTCAATAGAGACACAGAAGACCTAATTGCTACAATCAACCAACTTGACCTCATAGACCTATACAGAACACTCTACCCAACAGCTGCAAAATACACTTTTTTTTTCTAGTGCACATAGAACATTCTCTAGAATAGATCACATATTAGGTCATAAAACAAACCTTTGCAGAATCCAAAACATTGAAATATTACAAAGCATCTTCTCAGACCACAAGGCCATAAAAGTGGAAATCAATAACAGAAAAATCAAGGAAAAGAAATCAAATACTTGGAAACTGAACAATACCCTGCTCAAAAAAGACTGGGTTATAGAAGACATAAAGGAGGGAATAAAGAAATTCATAGAATGCAACGAGAATGAAAACACTTCCTATCAAAATCTCTGGGACACAGCAAAAGCGGCGCTCAGAGGTCAATTTATATCGATAAAGGCACATATACATGAAGAAGAAAGAGCCAAAGTCAGAGAACTGCCCCTACAACTTGAACAAATAGAAAGCGAGCAACAAAAGAATCCATCAGGCACCAGAAGAAAACAAATAATAAAAATTAGCGCTAAACTAAATGAAATAGAGAACAGAAAAACAATTGAAAGAATTAACAAAGTCAAAAGCTGGTCCTTTGAAAAAATTAACAAAATTGATAAACCATTGGCCAAACTGACTAAAGAAATATAGGAAAGGAAACAAATAACCCGAATAAGAGACGGGATGGGCCATATCACAACAGACCCAACTGAAATTTAAAAAATCATATCAGATTATTATGAAAAACTGTATTCTAACAAATTTGCAAACCTAGAAGAAATGGATGAATTCCTAGAAAAACACTACCTACCTAAACTAACACAATCAGAAGTAGAACAACTAAATAGACCCATAACAAAAAAAGAGATTGATAAGGTAATCGAAAAACTCCCAACAAAAAAAAAGCCCTGGCCCAGACGGCTTCACTGCAGAGTTCTACCAAAATTTCAGAGAAGAGTTAACACCACTACTACTAAAGGTATTTCAAAGCATAGAAAATGATGGAATACTACCTAATTCATTCTATGAAGCCACCATCTCCCTGATACCAAAACCAGGTAAAGACACCACAAAAAAAGAAAATTACAGACCTATATCCCTCATGAACATAGATGCAAAAATCCTCAACAAAATTCTAGCCAATAGAATTCAACAACATATCAAAAAAATAATCCACCACTCCAAGTGGGATTTATACCAGGTATGCAAGGCTGGTTTAATATTAGAAAAACCATTAATGTAATCCACCATAACAAAAGACAAACGCCACATAATCTTATCAATTGATGCAGAAAAGGCATTTGACAAAGTCCAACACCCATTCATGTTAAAAACTCTCACCAAAATAGGAATTGAAGGAAAATTCCTCAACATAATAAAGGGCATCTATGCAAAGCCAACAGCCAACATCACTCTAAATGGAGAGAGCCTGAAAGCATTTCCCTTGAGAACGGGAACCAGACAAGGATGCCCTTTATCACCGCTCTTATTCAACATTGTGCTGGAGGTCCTAGCCAGAGCAATTAGGCTAGACAAAGAAATAAAGGCATCCAGATTGGCAAGGAAGAATTAAAATTATCTCTATTTGCAGATGACATGATCTTATACACAGAAAACCCTAAGGAATCCTCCAGAAAACTACTGAAACTAATAGAAGAGTTCGGCAGGGTCTCAGATTACAAGATAAACATACAAAAATCACTTGGATTCCTCTACATCAACAAAAAGGACATCGAAGAGGAAATCACCAAATCAATACCATTCACAGTAGCCCCCAAGAAGATAAAATACTTAGGAATAAATCTTACCAAAGATGTAAAAGACCTATACAAAGAAAACTACAAAGTACTACTGCAAGAAACTAAAATGGACCTACATAAGTGGAAAAACATACCTTGCTCATGGATAGGAAGACTTAACATAGTAAAAATGTTTATTCTACCAAAAGCCATCTATACATACAATGCACTTCCGATCCAAATTCCAATGACGTTTTTTAAACTGATGGAGAAACAAATCACCAACTGCATATGAAAGGGAAAGGGGCCCCAGCTAAGTAAAGCATTACTGAAAAAGAAGAAGAAAGTGGGAGGCCTCACTCTACC